>NC_056730.1:843459818-843759818 GCF_019279795.1 Protopterus annectens | reverse complement strand
GTTCATGTACCTAGGTTCTAGGCTGGCAGGCCCAGTCCATGGGGTAAGCCCGATGGTCTAATAGGAGATTCAAGACTTTGTAAGAGAGAGAACAGCAGCAGCTGGCTGCAGAGCTACCAGAATAAATAAATAAATACAAACTGTGTCTTTAGGCATATAGACTTGGTTGTGTATATAGTCTGCAGTTTTTTTTTATTGGCTTTATGAACATTCATTAAGCCAGCTAAAAAAGAAATATCAACAATGCCATGGGGACTTGATCATATTCTTTAAAGTAAGCCCATTTCTGCAACTGAGCTTTTACCAGGTAAGTGTTTTGTAACCTGGGATTCCAGACATAAGGAAAGCTAGAACACTGAGATGAGACTCTCACAGAAGAGATATTGAGGAAGTATGTCATGGTAAAAATTGCAGTACTGTAATGGAGAGGCTGTTTTTGCACTAAGGATCTTCTTTTGTGTTTCTTTAAGGCAGAGAGTAATCTGCTGACTTGATCAGACCAGAGTAAAGCTGCCTACATACATTGTTCTAGCCATTGTGTGTAGAGCATGAACATGATCAGGTTTAGATTGATCAGACAGATAGATTAGATAGGTAAATACTAATAAATGATTAAGAATGGTGGTACATTATTTATGCATATGTATTTTTAAGAAACAAGATTATTTTAAATCTCCCTAAGTAATGTGTTTTGTATCCTTTCCTTCACAGGCCTCAGGGGAGAAAAAGGTAAGTGTTATCAATCCTTTTGTTATAATAAGTTATATATTTTCCCTTATACAGGCTCTTTGAAGGTACTCCACTTTCCTTCTTAAGACATGAAGATTGATTGGCTGCTGTATACTGCATTGCATTTGCCCTGGCTGTGCTAGAAAAGGATCTCAAAATGATGAGTTAATGTACCTAAGGGGCAAATGAATGCATTAAAATGTATTTAAATGTGTTATGCATTTTGTAGTGGCATCTTTTGCTTGCAGGAAACTTGCATGGATGCATCTGAATTCTGCAAGTTACAAAATAAGGTGGCTTTTCTTAGAATTATACATTTCAGGAAAATTAGAGGGTAGCAGTTATACAAAAAAAAATAGCATGTAAAATGACAGTAAACTATATGCTGATATACCCAATAACTAAATTATTTGCAGTAAATGACTGTTGTGTTTAATTTAGTATTGAACCAGTCCCTTTATCCAGAACTGCCTCAACAGATATCATGTAGCTGTTTTTCAAACATATATTTTTTTATCCTTCATTGACCGGGTTAGTAACCTCTTTTCAGGGGATATCCAAGATGGTATTCACACTACTAGGGACATTTTGGTTAAAGCATCAGGGAATGTCTCCTACTCTTTTCAAGAGGTACTGTGGGATCTTTTACATACACCTGACTACCTCTAACACATGCAGATAAGGCTTCAGTTTAACATCTCATCCAACAGACAGCACACTGATGAGTGCGGCACCCCTTATGCTACACTGAATTATCAGCAATCAATCTACTTGGTGTGGGAATAGAACCAACAGCCTTCTCCATTAATAGGAGGTGTACTACCTCTTGCACCACTGACACTGCATGCATAAATAACTTTTGTGAAAATAAGCTTGTCAGAATGGGAAGCTGAATGCAATTTTGTTTTCTTGGAAACTTCTATCAAGATAGCTGCTACAACAGTCAGAATGCAGAACATAAAAAAGTCTTCTAAACTACTTTGTAGTCAGTAGTGATAGAAGTAAACCAGGTGTTGCTCATTAGTAACCAAGTGCTCTCCTAGTAATCTTATTAACATAATATATACCCATGAATATGCAAAGTGTTTTTTTTCATATTTCAAAAGATTTGTTAGCATTTTCACTCTGTACTTTACTGCCTGTACAATTATCACAACAAAAAGAGTCATGTGAAGTAATATAGCAATAACCCACAGCTGGGTGTAGGTAATGCTGGATTTACCCACAGTTGGTGGGGTTTGATCACCAAACAAAGCCAACCGTGGATAAATCCAGAACAAGTACAAATATGGCTCTGTCATTGTTCATGTTGGTGTGAATGACCTGAGATGTACCTTCCTGGACTACATGAAAAGAGACATGGAAGAGCTCTCTGATCATGTAGTCCAGGCTGGTATGACCCTAACCCTGACCCTGAGTAGCATCCTGCCCTCACCAAGAATGATACCACAGTATAAAGAAAAAAATGATCAATTTCAACAGTTGGCTAAGCTTCTGGTGTCATTCAAAGGGGATCCAGTGTCTGTCAGCCTGGGATGACATGCTCGACAAGACTCGTGGCTTCGCAAGAGACGGCTTGCACCTGTCAACCCTAGGCTTTCGAATACTGGCCAAGGGTCTTGTTGCCCCCATAGTGCCTTTTTAGGCAAGGCTGAAAAGTCAAACCCACCTCCGTAAACAGCACAAATAAAAAAATGAGGGTTATGCTACTCAACGCCAGGAGTTTAAATCTCAAAATGCATGTGCTCGAAGCACTCCTCAGTATGGAGGACGTCAACATCTGTGCAGTAACTGAAACCTGGTTCAAGGCTCCACAGAGCACCCCAGCACTACTGGGCTACAACTCATACCGCACATTTCGGCCACAGAACATGGACCGAAACACAAAAGGAGGGGTGTATCCATATTCAACAAAGATACCTACAACTCCAGGTTAGTGGCGCAGCATAATACCTCTGAGATCATCCATGTGCGACTAACATCAAGCAAATCTGCAATGCAAATTGTGGCCTGCTACAGATCACCCTCCATGACCCAGGACCACCACTCCTCTTTTCTGGAGACACTGGAAAACATGAAGGTCCTACCGAACACCCTGATATTGGGCAATTTCAATTACCCTACCATTAACTGGGAAAACTACTGAAGTACAAGCTCCCAGGTCCAGCGCTTCCTGGAATTTATCAACTCAAATGCCCTGGATCAGCTGGTAAACTCCCCTACCAAAGGTGAAAACATATTGGACCTGGTCATCACCAACATGGGCGACAGGTGTTCCACACCGGAGGTCAACCCGTCACTGGTTAGATCAGACCATAAACTAATCACTCTGGATGTACACACCACACCACCACCCCCAACCAAGGAAACCACAATGAAAAACTTTTCTATAGCAAACTTCACCTTACTTAAGACAGAGGTGGTAAGTTTCACAGCCCCCCACGCTAAAGGATAACAGTGTCCAAGATGCAGGAACCATTACAAATGCACTCTATGAGCACCTACAAAGATGCATGGATCATGCCATCCATAGCAAAACCAAGACTTACTCCCCTAAGAGAAGGAAACCAGTCTGGTGGACCCCTGCCATAAACAGGCTATACCATAGAAGGAGGAAACTAGTTCAGAAAAAAAGCAAATCTCAAGAAGGAAAGACATCCCTGATCAGTATCAGTAAGAAACTAAGGTCCCTCATAAAGTCATCCAAGGCTAACTTTGGAAGAAAAATAGCCAAGGATTCAAAAGATAACCACAAAACCTTCTTTAACTATGCCAAGAATCTAAGTGGCAACTCACAGATATGCTCTGAGCTAGTGCAAAATATCACAAAATATACTGAACCTACTGATATTGCCAACATCCTGGCAGATAGATTCAGTGCAAACTTCACCCCCTTCTCACCCCCAACAGGGCCCACAACAATACAGGAAAAGTGTAGTGTCCCAGAAATCACAGATGCACAGGTGAAAACAGCCCTTTCAAAAGCCAAAAGCACAGTGTCAATGGGACAGATGGTGTCCCAGGCTGCGTCTTGCATGAACTGCCGAACGAACTAACCACCCACCTAAACACACTGTTCAACCTCAGCCTCTCCACAGGCTACATACCCATAGAATGGCTCACAGCAATGGTTATTCCACTCCACAAAGGAGGGGCCACAACTGACCCTGGTAACTATCGCCCCATAAGCCTGACTAGCCTGGTCTGCAAGGCTATGGAGCGCATAATCATGGAACTCCTTAACAAAGACATTGGGAACCTCCAAACACTTGACCTGACCCAGTTCAGCTTTGTTAAGAGCAGATCATGCCTACTAAACCTTGTTGACTTCTTCGAGACAGTCACCAAGGCCATAGATGAGGGGAAGGTGGTTCACACAGACTACCTTAACCTTGCCAAGGCTTTTGATACCATTCCCCACTTGGGAATTATAGAAAAACTCACCAGCCTGAACATAAACCCCTACATCATGAGATGGGTTGCCAACTGGCTTACAGACAGAATAGCGGGCTCCAGGTCCGACTTTAAACCAGTCACAAGTGGTATCCCACAAGGCTCGGTCCTGGGATCCCTACTGTTCGGCATATACTTCTCAGATGTACAGGCAAACACAGGAGGACTATGGCTAACCAAGTTCGTTAATGACTGCAAACCTGGAGCCATAATTGACTCTCCGGCTGACACGGATATTCTCCAAAAGGGCCTTACTGAGACGGACACCTGGTGCCAAAGTCATGGTCTCAAGCTAAATGCCAAAAAATGCATAGTCATCCTATTTGGGAAAAACAAAACACCCATGAATTACCACATAGGTGGCAGCCCCCTTAATACAGAAGAGGTAATAAGATCTGGGGACCCAGGTAGATAGTAATCTCTCCTTTGACAATCATATTGCCAAAGTAGTTAGGAAATCCTTCTATGTAGCCCATCTAATTACTAAAGGGTTCACATCTAGAAATAAAGAGGTTATAGTGCCCCTCTACTCATCACTCATCAGACCCATCATAGAGCACAAAGCCCCATTTGTGATGTACCTCACAAGACACTTCCAACAGCTGGAAAGACCACAAAAGTACCTCACCAAGAGAATTACTGGCCTCAAATATATGTCCTATGCAGCCCGACTGGAAATTTTCCGGCTGTACTCAGTGGCATATCGCTTACTAAGAGATGATCTCTGCCTGACTTACAAAGCCATGTCCAGCACAGAATTGATGGACATGCTCCACCTAAAGAAATCCAAGTCACTGCGAGACACTCACTCTAGTGAGCTAAACCTTGCCACAACAATAAATAGAACATGTTGGAGGGATAAATTCCTGTCACAGAGACTCCCCATTCTTTGGAACAAAATTCCTAACTACATTAGGCAGGTTCCTCACTAACACTCTTCAAGAGAAACCTTGATGAGTGGATGGGTAACAGAAAATACACCCCTGGGATCACTTAATTGGCTCTTCTTGACAGAGGCTCAGTTAATTAATCAATGGGGTGGTGAAAGCTGACACACTCTGGCTAGGCTTATAAATGCCCTCAGGCAGATAGCCTAGTACCTACCTATGAACCTATTACCCACACCCAGCAATGGGTTATTGCTATTGTACAATGACATTATTTAAGAAAATTGTTACTTACTTTTCTTAAATAATGCCTTTGTATAATAGTGCCATGGTGCTGTTCTGCATTTCCCCCCAGTATCCCGGGACTTTCCTGAAGTACTGCCAATAAGTATGGAATGTACATTCCCATGCTTACACAGTACATCAGTGCTGTGAATGCCCATGAGTATGGAATGTACATTCCCCATGCTTACACAGTACATCAGTGCTGTGAATGCCCATGAGTATGGAATGTACATTCCCATGCTTACACAGTACATCAGTGCTGTGAATGCCCATGAGTATGGAATGTACATTCCCATGCTTACACAGTACACCAGTGCTGTGAATGCCCATGAGTATGGAATGTACATTCCCATGCTCACACAGTACACCAGTGCTGTGAATGCCCATGAGTATGGAATGTACATTCCCATGCTTACACAGTACACCAGTGCTGTGAATGCCCATGAGTATGGAATGTACATTCCCATGCTTACACAGTACATCAGTGCTGTGAATGCCCATGAGTATGGAATGTACATTCCCATGCTTACACAGTACATCAGTGCTGTGAATGCCCATGAGTATGGAATGTACATTCCCATGCTTACACAGTACATCAGTGCTGTGAATGCCCATAAGTATGGAATGTACATTCCCCTGCTTACACAGTACACCAGTGCTGTGAATGCCCATGAGTATGGAATGTACATTCCCATGCTTACACAGTACACCAGTGCTGTGAATGCCCATGAGTATGGAATGTACATTCCCATGCTTACACAGTACACCAGTGCTGTGAATGCCCATGAGTATGGAATGTACATTCCCATGCTTACACAGTACACCAGTGCTGTGAATGCCCATGAGTATGGAATGTACATTCCCATGCTTACACAGTACACCAGTGCTGTGAATGCCCATGAGTATGGAATGTACATTCCCCTGCTTACACAGTACATCAGTGCTGTGAATGCCCATGAGTATGGAATGTACATTCCCCTGCTTACACAGTACATCAGTGCTGTGAATGCCCATGAGTATGGAATGTACATTCCCATGCTTACACAGTACACCAGTGCTGTAAATGCCCATGAGTATGGAATGTACATTCCCATGCTTACACAGTACACCAGTGCTGTGAATGCCCATGAGTATGGAATGTACATTCCCATGCTTACACAGTACACCAGTGCTGTGAATGCCCATGAGTATGGAATGTACATTCCCATGCTTACACAGTACATCAGTGCTGTGAACGCCCATGAGTATGGAATGTACATTCCCATGCTTACACAGTACATCAGTGCTGTGAACGCCATGAGTATGGAATGTACATTCCCATGCTTACACAGTACATCAGTGCTGTGAACGCCATGAGTATGGAATGTACATTCCCATGCTTACACAGTACATCAGTGCTGTGAACGCCCATGAGTATGGAATGTACATTCCCATGCTTACACAGTACATCAGTGCTGTGAACGCCCATGAGTATGGAATGTACATTCCCATGCTTACACAGTACATCAGTGCTGTGAACGCCATGAGTATGGAATGTACATTCCCATGCTTACACAGTACATCAGTGCTGTGAACGCCCATGAGTATGGAATGTACATTCCCATGCTTACACAGTACATCAGTGCTGTGAATGCCCATGAGTATGCATTCCCATGCTTACAAAGTACATCAGTGCTGTGAATGCCCATGAGTATGGAATGTACATTCCCGTGCTATGGAATGTACATTCCCATGCTTACACAGTACATCAGTGCTGTGAATGCCCATGAGTATGGAATGTACATTCCCATGCTTACACAGTACATCAGTGCTGTGAATGCCCATGAGTATGCATTCCCATGCTTACAAAGTACATCAGTGCTGTGAATGCCCATGAGTATGGAATGTACATTCCCGTGCTTACACAGTACATCAGTGCTGTGAATGCCCATGAGTATGGAATGTACATTCCCATGCTTACACTGTACATCAGTGCTGTGAATGCCTATGAGTATGGAATGTACATTCCCATGCTTACACAGTACATCAGTGCTGTGAATGCCCATGAGTATGGAATGTACATTCCCATGCTTACACAGTACATCAGTGCTGTGAACACCCATGAGTATGCATTCCCATGCTTACACATTACATCAGTGCTGTGAATGCCCGTGAGTATGGAATGTACATTCCCATGCTTACACAGTACATCAGTGCTGTGAATGCCCGTGAGTATGGAATGTACATTCCCATGCGTACACAGTACATCAGTGCTGTGAATGCCCGTGAGTATGGAATGTACATTCCCATGCTTACACAGTACATCAGTGCTGTGAATGCCCGTGAGTATGGAATGTACATTCCCATGCACACAGTACATCAGTGCTGTGAATGCCCGTGAGTATGGAATGTACATTCCCATGCTTACACAGTACATCAGTGCTGTGAATGCCCGTGAGTATGGAATGTACATTCCCATGCTTACACAGTACATCAGTGCTGTGAATGCCCGTGAGTATGGAATGTACATTCCCATGCTTACACAGTACATCAGTGCTGTGAATGCCCATGAGTATGGAATGTACATTCCCATGCTTACACAGTACATCAGTGCTGTGAATGCCCGTGAGTATGGAATGTACATTCCCATGCTTACACAGTACATCAGTGCTGTGAATGCCCATGAGTATGGAATGTACATTCCCATGCTTACACAGTACATCAGTGCTGTGAATGCCCATAAGTATGGAATGTACATTCCCATGCTCACACAGTACATCAGTGCTGTGAATGCCCGTGAGTATGGAATGTACATTCCCATGCTCACACAGTACATCAGTGCTGTGAATGCCCGTGAGTATGGAATGTACATTCCCATGCTTACACAGTACATCAGTGCTGTGAATGCCCGTGAGTATGGAATGTACATTCCCATGCTTACACAGTACATCAGTGCTGTGAATGCCCATGAGTATGGAATGTACATTCCCATGCTTACACAGTACATCAGTGCTGTGAATGCCCATGAGTATGGAATGTACATTCCCATGCTTACACAGTACATCAGTGCTGTGAACACCCATGAGTATGCATTCCCATGCTTACACAGTACATCAGTGCTGTGAATGCCCGTGAGTATGGAATGTACATTCCCATGCTTACACAGTACATCAGTGCTGTGAATGCCCGTGAGTATGGAATGTACATTCCCATGCTTACACAGTACATCAGTGCTGTGAATGCCCGTGAGTATGGAATGTACATTCCCATGCTTACACAGTACACCAGTGCTGTGAATGCCCATGAGTAAGGAATGTACATTCCCATGCTTACACAGTACATCAGTGCTGTGAATGCCCATGAGTATGGAATGTACATTCCCCTGCTTACACAGTACATCAGTGCTGTGAATGCCCATGAGTATGGAATGTACATTCCCCTGCTTACACAGTACATCAGTGCTGTGAATGCCCATGAGTATGGAATGTACATTCCCATGCTTACACAGTACATCAGTGCTGTGAATGCCCATGAGTATGGAATGTACATTCCCATGCTTACACAGTACATCAGTGCTGTGAATGCCCATAAGTATGGAATGTACATTCCCATGCTTACACAGTACATCAGTGCTGTGAATGCCCATGAGTATGGAATGTACATTCCCCTGCTTACAGTACATCAGTGCTGTGAATGCCCATGAGTATGGAATGTACATTCCCATGCTTACACAGTACATCAGTGCTGTGAATGCCCATGAGTATGGAATGTACATTCCCATGCTTACACAGTACATCAGTGCTGTGAATGCCCATGAGTATGGAATGTACATTCCCATGCTTACACAGTACATCAGTGCTGTGAATGCCCATGAGTATGGAATGTACATTCCCAGGCTTACACAGTACATCAGTGCTGTGAATGCCCATGAGTATTCCCATGCTTACACAGTACATCAGTGCTGTGAATGCCCATGAGTATGGAATGTACATTCCCGTGCTTACACAATACATCAGTGCTGTGAATGCCCATGAGTATGGAATGTACATTCCCGTGCTTAGACAGTACATCAGTGCTGTGAATGCCTGTGAGTATGGAATGTACATTCCCATGCTTACACAGTACATCAGTGCTGTGAATGCACATGAGTATGGAATGTACATTCCCATGCTTACACAGTACATCAGTGCTGTGAATGCCCATGAGTATGCATTCCCATGCTTACACAGTACATCAGTGCTGTGAATGCCCATGAGTATGGAATGTACATTCCCATGCTTACACAGTACATCAGTGCTGTGAATGCCCATGAGTATGGAATGTACATTCCCATGCTTACACAGTACATCAGTGTTGTGAATGCCCATGAGTATGGAATGTACATTCCCATGCTTACACAGTACATCAGTGCTGTGAATGCCTATGAGTATGGAATGTACATTCCCATGCTTACACAGTACATCAGTGCTGTGAATGCCTATGAGTATGGAATGTACATTCCCATGCTTACACAGTACATCAGTGCTGTGAATGCCCATGAGTATGGAATGTACATTCCCATGCTTACACAGTACATCAGTGCTGTGAATGCCCATAAGTATGGAATGTACATTCCCATGCTTACACAGTACATCAGTGCTGTGAATGCCCATGAGTATGGAATGTACATTCCCATGCTTACACAGTACATCAGTGTTGTGAATGCCCATGAGTATGGAATGTACATTCCCATGCTTACACAGTACATCAGTGCTGTGAATGCCCATGAGTATGGAATGTACATTCCCATGCTTACTCAGTACATCAGTGCTGTGAATGCCCATGAGTATGGAATGTACATTCCCATGCTTACACAGTACATCAGTGCTGTGAATGCCCATAAGTATGGAATGTACATTCCCATGCTTACACAGTACATCAGTGCTGTGAACGCCCATGAGTATGGAATGTACATTCCCATGCTTACACAGTACATCAGTGCTGTGAATGCCTGTGAGTATGGAATGTACATTCCCATGCTTACACAGTACATCAGTGCTGTGAATGCCCGTGAGTATGGAATGTACATTCCCATGCTTACACAGTACATCAGTGCTGTGAATGCCCGTGAGTATGGAATGTACATTCCCATGCTTACACAGTACATCAGTGCTGTGAATGCCCATGAGTATGGAATGTACATTCCATGCTTACACAGTACATCAGTGCTGTGAATGCCCGTGAGTATGGAATGTACATTCCCATGCTTACACAGTACATCAGTGCTGTGAATGCCCATGAGTATGGAATGTACATTCCCATGCTTACACAGTACATCAGTGCTGTGAATGCCTGTGAGTATGGAATGCACATTCCCATGCTTACACAGTACATCAGTGCTGTGAACGCCCATGAGTATGGAATGTACATTCCCATGCTTACACAGTACATCAGTGCTGTGAATGCCCGTGAGTATGGAATGTACATTCCCATGCTTACACAGTACATCAGTGTTGTGAATGCCCGTGAGTATGGAATGTACATTCCCATGCTTACACAGTGCATCAGTGCTGTAAATGCCCATGAGTATGGAATGTACATTCCCATGCTTACTCAGTACATCAGTGCTGTGAATGCCCGTGAGTATGGAATGTACATTCCCATGCTTACACAGTACATCAGTGCTGTGAATGCCCGTGAGTATGGAATGTACATTCCCATGCTTACACAGTACATCAGTGCTGTGAATGCCCATGAATATTGAATGTACATTCCCATGCTTACACAGTACATCAGTGTTGTGAATGCCCATGAGTATGGAATGTACATTCCCATGCTTACACAGTACACCAGTGCTGTGAACGCCCATGAGTATGGAATGTACATTCCCATGCTTACACAGTACATCAGTGCTGTGAACGCCCATGAGTATGGAATGTACATTCCCATGCTTACACAGTACATCAGTGCTGTGAATGCCCATGAGTATGGAATGTACATTCCCATGCTTACACAGTACATCAGTGCTGTGAATGCACATGAGTATGGAATGTACATTCCCATGCTTACACAGTACATCAGTGCTGTGAATGCCCATGAGTATGGAATGTACATTCCCATGCTTACACAGTACATCAGTGCTGTGAACACCCATGAGTATGCATTCCCATGCTTACACAGTACATCAGTGCTGTGAATGCCCGTGAGTATGGAATGTACATTCCCATGCTTACACAGTACATCAGTGCTGTGAATGCCCGTGAGTATGGAATGTACATTCCCATGCTTACACAGTACATCAGTGCTGTGAATGCCCGTGAGTATGGAATGTACATTCCCATGCTTACACAGTACATCAGTGCTGTGAATGCCCATGAGTATGGACTGTATATTCCCATGCTTACACAGTACATCAGTGCTGTGAATGCCCATGAGTATGGAATGTACATTCCCCTGCTTACACAGTACATCAGTGCTGTGAATGCCCATGAGTATGGAATGTACATTCCCATGCTTACACAGTACATCAGTGCTGTGAACGCCCATGAGTATGGAATGTACATTCCCATGCTTACACAGTACACCAGTGCTGTGAATGCCCATGAGTATGGAATGTACATTCCCAGGCTTACACAGTACATCAGTGCTGTGAATGCCCATGAGTATGCATTCCCATGCTTACACAGTACATCAGTGCTGTGAATGCCCATGAGTATGGAATGTACATTCCCATGCTTACACAGTACATCAGTGCTGTGAATGCCCATGAGTATGGAATGTACATTCCCATGCTTACACAGTACATCAGTGCTGTGAATGCCCATGAGTATGGAATGTACATTCCCATGCTCACACAGTACACCAGTGCTGTGAATGCCCATGAGTATGGAATGTACATTCCCATGCTTACACAGTACATCAGTGCTGTGAATGCCCATGAGTATGGAATGTACATTCCCATGCTTACACAGTACATCAGTGCTGTGAATGCCCATGAGTATGGAATGTACATTCCCATGCTCACACAGTACACCAGTGCTGTGAATGCCCATGAGTATGGAATGTACATTCCCATGCTTACACAGTACATCAGTGCTGTGAACACCCATGAGTATGGAATGTACATTCCCATGCTTACACAGTACATCAGTGCTGTGAACACCCATCAGTATGCATTCCCATTCTTACACATTACATCAGTGCTGTGAATGCCGATGAGTATGGAATGTACATTCCCGTGCTTACACAATACATCAGTGCTGTGAATGCCCATGAGTATGGAATGTACATTCCCCATGCTTACACAGTACATCAGTGCTGTGAATGCCCATGAGTATGGAATGTACATTCCCAGGCTTACACAGTACATCAGTGCTGTGAATGCCCGTGAGTATGGAATGTACATTCCCATGCTTACACAGTACATCAGTGCTGTGAATGCCCGTGAGTATGGAATGTACATTCCCATGCTTACACAGTACATCAGTGCTGTGAATGCCCATGAGTATGGAATGTACATTCCCGTGCTTACAAAGTACATCAGTGCTGTGAATGCCCATGAGTATGGAATGTACATTCCCGTGCTTACACAGTACATCAGTGCTGTGAATGCCCATGAGTATGGAATGTACATTCCCATGCTTACACAGTACATCAGTGCTGTGAATGCCCATGAGTATGGAATGTACATTCCCCTGCTTACACAGTACATCAGTGCTGTGAATGCCCATGAGTATGGAATGTATATTCCCATGCTTACACAGTACACCAGTGCTGTGAATGCCCATGAGTATGGAATGTACATTCCCATGCTTACACAGTACATCAGTGCTGTGAATGCCCATGAGTATGGAATGTACATTCCCATGCTTACACAGTACATCAGTGCTGTGAATGCACATGAGTATGGAATGTACATTCCCATGCTTACACAGTACATCAGTGCTGTGAATGCCCATGAGTATGGAATGTACATTCCCATGCTTACACAGTACATCAGTGTTGTGAATGCCCATGAGTATGGAATGTACATTCCCATGCTTACACAGTACATCAGTGCTGTGAATGCCCATGAGTATGGAATGTACATTCCCCTGCTTACACAGTACATCAGTGCTGTGAATGCCTGTGAGTATGGAATGTACATTCCCATGCTTACACAGTACATCAGTGCTGTGAACGCCCATGAGTATGGAATGTACATTCCCATGCTTACACAGTACATCAGTGCTGTGAATGCCCATGAGTATGGAATGTACATTCCCATGCTTACACAGTACATCAGTGCTGTGAATGCCCATGAGTATGGAATGTACATTCCCATGCTTACACAGTACATCAGTGTTGTGAATGCCCATGAGTATGGAATGTACATTCCCATGCTTACACAGTACATCAGTGCTGTGAATGCCCATGAGTATGGAATGTACATTCCCATGCTTACACAGTACATCAGTGCTGTGAATGCCTATGAGTATGGAATGTACATTCCCCTGCTTACACAGTACATCAGTGCTGTGAATGCCTGTGAGTATGGAATGTACATTCCCATGCTTACACAGTACATCAGTGCTGTGAACGCCCATGAGTATGGAATGTACATTCCCATGCTTACACAGTACATCAGTGCTGTGAATGCCCATGAGTATGGAATGTACATTCCCATGCTTACACAGTACATCAGTGCTGTGAATGCCCGTGAGTATGGAATGTACATTCCCATGCTCACACAGTACACCAGTGCTGTGAATGCCCGTGAGTATGGAATGTACATTCCCATGCTCACACAGTACACCAGTGCTGTGAATGCCTGTGAGTATGGAATGTACATTCCCATGCTTACACAGTACACCAGTGCTGTGAATGCCCGTGAGTATGGAATGTACATTCCCATGCTTACACAGTACATCAGTGCTGTGAATGCCCGTGAGTATGGAATGTACATTCCCATGCTTACACAGTACATCAGTGCTGTGAACGCCCATGAGTATGGAATGTACATTCCCATGCTTACACAGTACATCAGTGCTGTGAATGCCCATGAGTATGGAATGTACATTCCCATGCTTACACAGTACATCAGTGCTGTGAATGCCCATGAGTATGGAATGTACATTCCCATGCTCACACAGTACACCAGTGCTGTGAATGCCTATGAGTATGGAATGTACATTCCCATGCTTACACAGTACATCAGTGCTGTGAATGCCTATGAGTATGGAATGTACATTCCCCTGCTTACACAGTACATCAGTGCTGTGAATGCCTATGAGTATGGAATGTACATTCCCATGCTTACACAGTACATCAGTGCTGTGAATGCCTATGAGTATGGAATGTACATTCCCCTGCTTACACAGTACATCAGTGCTGTGAATGCCCATGAGTATGGAATGTACATTCCCATGCTTACACAGTACACCAGTGCTGTGAATGCCCATGAGTATGGAATGTACATTCCCATGCTTACACAGTACATCAGTGCTGTGAATGCCCATGAGTATGGAATGTACATTCCCATGCTTACACAGTACACCAGTGCTGTGAATGCCCATGAGTATGGAATGTACATTCCCATGCTCACACAGTACACCAGTGCTGTGAATGCCTATGAGTATGGAATGTACATTCCCATGCTTACACAGTTCATCAGTGCTGTGAAAAGAAAGTAACAGAGAAAGGAAGATCTCCATTGCCTGATATATATATATATATATATATATATATATATATATATATATATATATATACATATATATATATATATACATACATAAAGAATGAAATCTAGAGATTTTAAATGAATCAGGGAGATGAGAGAGAAAATGTAAGGATAATCAGGTATGTTTTTCTAGTTTTGCATAATGTACCTGATTATTCATGTATTTGTCTCTGTCCCATCTCTGTTGTTTGTCTCAGATTTTTGTAAGTTTATTTTTTAAAAACAAAATGAAAGAAAATTAAATAAAATTTTAATAGCATATTAATGGAAAAAAAGTCTGGGCGACCAGAATTTTTTTTTCCATTGGTATATGTTTGCTTTACAGTGGGCACACTGATTTGGCTGACCAATCATTGTGCTCATTTTGGAATGTTAATTGTCAGTCACTGTATAATTAAATTTTTGTTATCAGAAATTACAATAATTCCACAGCATAGATTAAATTATTCCAGATTCTGCTTCAGAATATTTGCAGTCTCAAATAAATGAGTGCTTTCTGATATTGTATGATAGTAATGAATAGCTGTATTTAAAGAATAAGTTTACAGCATTTTTTTTTTCATTTTGGATGAAAAAGTAAAACATTGATGATAAAAAGTCTATCCAGTTGTTTCTCGGCCCCCAAGCTCAAACTGTTGTGAGCAATATATTAATGGAAAAAGTACATGAATTTACTCGGCTGTGCCCAAAAGACAGTTTTTTTGAAAAATACTCAAGTCTTGCCAAAAGTACTAAAGTTTTTTAGCCAGCTCCATAACCCAGAGGATGAAAGTCATCACTACAACCCAGCAAACTTCCATCTGAGCAATGGGTATGTGTTTCAGGGGAGCTGGTTGGGTGAGAGAGAGGACTGATGATGCAGTACTGTCAGAGATGTATTGTTTACAGTATGTCTGCTGTCAGAGAAGTATTGCTTAGTGTAAGAAAATGATGGTTTCAGTATGTAAAATTTCAATAAACATAGCTTACTGTTTGTATACTGTTTGAAAAGTATGGTTTTCAGTATAAATACTGTCAAAAAAGCACAGCTTACTACTGTATGTATAGTTGTTGTTGTGTCTTTCTCGGTTAGGGGTCGCCACTGCAGAACTCCAGTCTGCTAATGATTGGTAGTTGATTTTTACATGCCGAGTTACCAGCCCTGATGCACAACCTTCAATGAATGTACACCCATTCATGCATGTCTCCACGCAGAAGATGCTCTAGCTGAGAATCGAACCGGACAGCGTCTTACTGTGAGGCGACAATGCTACCGCAGCACCACCACCGCAGGCTTTTGTATACAGTATGTAAAGTATGGCTTACAATATCTGTATGTATACTGTCAGAAAAGCATAGCTTACAATATATATACTCTGTGAAAAGTATGGCTTACACTATGTATCTTGACAGAAAAGCATGGCTTACAGTATCTATACTGCCTGAAAAGTATGGCTTATAGTATATATACTGTCAGAAAAGCATGGCTTATACCTGCTTATAAACACACTGTCAGAAAACTATGGCTTACAGTATGTATACCGTCAGAAAGCATGACTTACAGAATCTATACTTTCAGAAAAGCATGGCTTATACCTACTTTTGAACATACTGTCATAAATGTTTGGCTTACATCTACTTATGGGCACACTGTCATGAAAATATGACTTACGTCTGCTTTTCCGAAAAGTATAGTTTATATCTACTTATGAGTACACTGTGAGAAATGCATGGCTTACAGACTTCCATTTTCCAAATTACCCCTCCCAGATGCTTGAAGCTGTTAACCTGTTTCCACGATTTTCCGTTCTACCTTAATTTTCATCATCTTATGATTTCCCCAACTTTCTACCTTGACAACTCTTGTGTGTGTACTAAGTTTCATCCCATGTGTCGTCAGTTTTGCATTCAATTTCGCCATCACTTGCTGAAGTTCGTGTTCAGAGTGTGCTTGTAATGCCATGTCATCTGCTGTCCCCAATGACCTGCTTGCTATTCTAATAAGTAATGTTCTAAACTTCTAGTGTAAGAAATAATGGCCATATGGTTGTCCTTTCACTTATCTTCAACCCTAATTTCATAGCTGATCTTATTTGCCTAATCATAGTACCACAGTGTCATAGTAGAATATTAGGCTAATGATCAAAGTGGCCCTTTTAAGCCTAGCCAAGCTTTCCTAATAAAATTTGCTAGGTAATGGTTCCCAAATGTTTTATGGGGGTGTATATATACTTGGGAATGAGGAACTGAAAATTTACAAGCTTCCTCTCTCTCTGTCATACATAGAAGGCAGACTAGGGATATATTTGCGGTCCCCCATCCATTGATCTTGGTTCTGCTTGAATAAATGCAGGGAAGAACTCTGTTTCAAATGGATGAGAAACCTGTTCCAAAGAAGAGAGCCTCTGAGACACAGGCCTGTCTCTCTAGCATATCCTTTTCATGTTACTGATGAGGTTCAGGTCCCTAGAGCTGCTGCTTCTAGTTCTAGCCGTTTTATGAAATTGAATGCTTTGTATGCTAGACAAAGGTTTCCTCTCAGCAGCTTATAGGAGACTGAATATGGGGACAATGCTTTGATGTGGTTTATGTATGACTTGTTTTTTACCCACTGTATTCTGTTTTTGTAAGGAATTCCTGGGGACCCTCCATTTGTTACATATGCTTGTGAGGTACATACAGAAAGGAGCATTGTACTCTATGATTGGTCTTATGACAGCAAAGTACAATGGGGCGATAACTTGTTTGGACCTAGGTTCCATAGCCATACTTATAATTTGTGCAGCATGGAATTATTTCCTCACTACGAGTAGACACATGGTAGTGAAATGCCAATTCTCTGTTTACCTGCATTCCAAATTCCTTATTATAGTGTCTACTCTTAGGGGTGTATTATCAGTGTGGTAGTTCACAGGGGTGGCTGTCTTGCCAAAGGTTACTGTTATACAGTTCCTGTTATTGAGTTTTAGACTATGACTCTGGAACCAGTTACTTTTCTATGTCAGGCCTTCTTGAAGAATGTTCATGCCTTGGGAGGAGTCAATAACTGCTCCAAGATTGCAGTCATCTGAAAATGTGATTGGCCAGAAGCATTTGACATTTGTCTTGACTTCAGAGAAGTATATGCCAAATAATAGTAGCCTCAGCAATGAACCCTGAGACACCTCACTATTTACTGGCTTTTTTATGAAGGTGAATTCCCATATTCTAACTTAGTTTCTGTGAGCCAGCTGGCTATTCAGCAGGTGATGTATGGGTTTATGCCTAACTTAGTGAGTTTGCCTGCAATGCCTTTTGTGTGATATCGTGTCATATGCTTTGACCAGGTCATAGTAGGCAGTATGAATTGATTTCCCCTTATCCATCACTTTGGGGACATTCTCAAAGAAATCTACCAGGTTGAGCAGGCAGGTCTTGACTATGACAAACTCAGACTGGCTTGGTCCAATGTGTGTTTGGTACCTATGTCATAATTTATGTTTTTCTTGATTATCCTCTCCAAAGCTTTGAATATTGGGCTAGTCATTCTAAGGGGGCAGCAGTTCCATGGGTCCCTGAATGGGTTGCCTTTATGCAGTGGCATAATCATTGCAGTCCTCCATTCATTTGGTACAAAGCATATTTAGAGACTGTGGTTAAATCGAGATTCTAGTGGGCTAGATAGGTCACATTCATGCTATGTAGGAGGCATCCTGGGATATTATTAGGACCCATTAGTGCAGTGTTTTGGCCTTCTAGATGTTTTTAGGACCTGCTGTCTAGTGATGGTTGGTAGAATAATCACTATGGAAAGTTCCTGAGTTGTATCTGGAGGGCAGGGTGGACTAAATCTGGAGCAATATGGAGCTTAATTTGTCAGCCAGAATTACAAAGATATTTATATATGAAAATTTGAATTTTAGGAGCTTATGTCTGTACACAACACTCAAACCATTTTTGCAGAAAGAGCAGCGTCACACAAATGCAGTGACTTTATACAGATGGGAAAGACCTCAAACAAGCAAATTATTCCTCTAGTCAATAGCAGACTGGCACTTGGAGGATTCAACCAGTGAATCCAGCTTAGGGAGCAGACCAAAGGCTTCTTATTGTAAAAACACTGTCTGGACAACCCAGAGTGCAGAAACTAAAAGGATTAAGACTAAAAGCCAACCAATAAGTGTTGGAACTCAAAAATTGACTATGGCAGAGTCCAGAGCACATATAAATTAAAAAAAACAAAGTCACAGCAAGTAATGCACAGTTACTGAATACTGGTATAATATCACAATGCAAAGTACAGCTCAGTATTCTGCAGTAAATGTACAGTTCTGTTTGGGTATGGATGCGGGCCAACAAATATTTGTAATGTAACAGCAAAAACAGCCAAAATTATAGGTTTAAATTGCAAAAATGTTTCAAAAACAGCAGAATTTAAGCAGCATAACTTTAAAATATCAGAATATAGTGCAAACAGCCTTTTAGAGTCTGCTTCTAATGGGAGGTTTGCTATTTGGTTCTTACCAGTTTGAAATCCCTTTTATAATTATGAAATGGTCATTTTTAGTGATGGCCAGGAGCTTTGCTTATTATAGAGTTTGAAAATGTCATAGTTCCACCTTATGAATTTAGTTTTAAAGTCACTATTTTACTTATGCTAAGTTGGTACAAATGTTTCAGCACATCTATCTAAAAAGGAGTAAAATCCAGAGTAGTAGATAGTAGCATCATTTACAAGATGTTCTGAAAAACTATACCATTTATAATTATGAATATGATCAGTATAGAATAGTGTATGTGTGTTGTAACTTTAAGAAGTGTTTCAAGGGCAGCACATGCATATAAATAGCAAGCCCATGCTAGCTTTGGTGCCATTTTGAGAGTGCAGCCAGAGAGTGAGCATTTATGAGTGTAATAGCTAATTTGTTTATAAGTTTATCTATGGTAAAGTTATTAAGCCTCAATCCTGATGTGATTGTATGTAATAAAGCTGCTTGAACAGAACCCATGAAGGCTCGTCTGTTTTATCCTGACAGAACAAGTGACATGATGTCAGAGCCAGGATTCCAGAGGCTGATTTTCAAAGCTACAATGTGTAGAGTTAACAGTGAAGGTAAACTAAGAGAACTGAGTACAAAAAAGAGCCAGAAACGAACCAAATTTAATGAAAACTTGCACAAACAACTTATTAAAAAAGATAAAATGGAGCATTATAAGGGCACAGAATGCATTACTAAACAAGCAAGAGGCACAAAAAGTTTGTTAATTAAACAAGATGCTTAAAATTAAGATATTTGATAAAACAATTATCAGAAAAGTAAGTAAGGGGCTTGGAATTACCTTGATTGCAAAACGAGCATGTTTAGAGTAAAACAAATACAAGAAAGGTATGATGGGCATGAAAAGAGATTAAACAAGCAAAATGAATATAATAAAAGGCAAAAAGGGCACATTAAGCATAAATAAAGCAAGGCAACTGCATGCTTTTTGGCAAAGTACTGTGTTTTGGCATAAACTACTATTTTGCATTAATTGAAGCCATTAAGGGCATAAGTAAAATTATTCAAAGTATCTCAAAGTGCTTAAAAGTGCTCACAGTATGTGCTTATTACTGTGCATTTATTCCAAAGAGTTTATTTGTGTGCAAAGTGCAACTATTTAGTAAAGTGCAGTCAAAATACAGCCATTTCAAAAAGTTTCTTGTGCTGCGTCTATTCACAGAGTACCGCCATTGCAGAGTGTTTCTTGCACTGTAAAGAGTTATTTAGCAAAGTACAGCTCTTTTGGGAAAGTTTCAGTGTGCTGTGTACTGTTTATTTGCAAAGTGCGATTACTTTGAAACGTTTTTATTCTGAGCTTCTTCTGCCCAGTTTATTCACACAGTGCAGTTATTTTGAAATGTTTCTTTCACTGATAAGGGGTGATTTCTTACAATTCAAGAATATTCTTGTGCCCAGGAGACTTTTTTCACAAAGTTCAGTTATTCAGAGACTTGTGCATATTTACAAATACTGGCATAAATGTATGTGTATGTGCTCATGCATACTTGCAAAAGCCTTCACTGGTATGTGCTAATATGGCAGATGGATTTCGAAAACCATCACCACTTGTATTTCATCAGAATATTCCAGAGAATTGGAGAATATTTGAGCAAGAGTACAATATTTTTATACAAGCACCTTATTCTGACAAAGATGCATGCACCCGGGCATTCGTTTTGCTAAACCTAGCTGGGTCAGAGGCCATTGAAAGAGAGAGTTCATTTGTGTATGCACCCGCAGTGTATGAAGGACAAGGTGAAAACTGTCTATTGTTGTCCAGGCTGAATCAAGGGAAGGCCCAAGATTTTGAAATGTAAATTCAGGGAAATGTGTAACCCCAAGACAATTGTTACATGTTTTACACAAGAGATGAAAAGCAAGGGGAAACTTTTGCAGCTTATATTACTGACCTGAGGAACAAAGCCAAAATGTGTAGGTCTGGTGACTTAAAAGATGAGTTAATAAAGGACAGGCTTGTGTGTGGTATTAATAGTGCTGCAGTGAGAAAGATTTTGCTTTGTGACAGTGATTTAATGCTGAGCAAAGCTATTAAGATTTGTCAAATCCATGAAGTTGCAGAAAGGCACAGAAGTATGCTTGCAAATGATAAGAGCATGGTTTCAGCAGGCTGTAGGGCAAATGTAGACAGCACAGAACACATGACTAGCAGAAGCAGGCCTAAGCACATGGCACCTGTCACCCCTGCAGTCTCCCCAGGTAAAACCCATAGTTTTCCAGCAAGTTCTAAGAAAAGGACATGCTCGGTGCAGTACAAGGGTGAGTCAGCAAAACCCAAATCAAGCTTTATTGTTAACTGTTGCAATTGTGGTGCCAATCATGAGTCTAAAAGAGAAGTGCTTAGCATTTGGTAAGCAATGCCACAAGTGTAAAAAAGGAACCATTTTCAAAAGTTTTGCAAATCAAGTAAACCTTACACAGTTTTAAAGAAAGATCTCTTAAAAAGCAAGTTGACCACACAGAGAGCGCCAGTTCTACTTTCTACATAGATGGTGTGTCAGTAATTGGTGAAAAGGTCGGTGCAATAAATTTGTTGGCAAAAAATGAAGTGTTGTGTACTGTTCAGATCAATGGTAAATCCACAGAGCTCAAAGCAGACACTGGTTCAAAGTGTAATGTTACATCAGCAGACACATTTGCTAAGGTGAGAGCTGGTGAGCAACTTAATGTGGTCAGTTGTGCGAAACGTGTTGCTTATAGAGGTGAAGAAATTCAAACCAAAGGCTCAGCAGTGCTTTCATTATTTGACTAGGAACTGCTACAGCTTACTACTCTATGTACTCCAAAGACCTGTGCAGTCATTATTGGGTCTCAGAGACAATTTGAGATTGAATCTGCTTTCATTTACTAATGAAATTCATCATATAAGCACATATCCTAGTTCCAATTTTACTAAAGTTATTTTCCCAGAGTATGCTGATGTTTTTGTTGACAAGTTAGGAAAACTTCCAGTTGTGTATCCTATAAAGTTAGACCCAGAGGTCAGTCCAGTGGTCATACTGGCAAGAAAAGTTATGATAGCTATGCAGAATAAAGCCAAAGATCAGTTGGATAAAATGGTACAGCAAGGTGTAATTTGTCCAATTACAGACCCAACTGAATCGGTGTCTTCCATGGTAGCAGCCCACAAAAAAGGCTCAAATAAAATCAGAAAATGCATTGACATATGAGATTTGAAAAAAGCATTAAAGAGGCCACATCATCCCATGTATACAGTCGAGGAAGTCACAGCCCTAATACCAAATGCAACTGTTTTTTCTGTCTTGGATGCAAAAAATTCATTTTGGCAAGTGATACTTGATTGCAAGTCCTCATTACTGACTACTTTCAGTACCCCCATTTGGCAGATATAGATTACTCAGGATGCCATTTGGAATAAATTCTGCAAGTGAAGTCTTTCAGCATGCAGTGGAGCAAATTTTTTCAAGTTATCTTTGTGCCATAATAGTAAATGATTTATTGGTTGGAGACAATGGTGAAGCAGAGTATGACAGAAACCTTAAGAAAGTTCTATACAGAGCACATGAAGTGAACTTAAATCTCAATCCTCTGAAATGCAAATTCAGACTACCATAAGTTACATATCTAGGTCATTTATTTACTAGCACTGACTTTCGACCAGACCTGTCCAAGCAAGCAACCATTGTAGAGATGCCAACACTGGATAATGTTCAAGCTCTGCAATGTTTTCTTGGTGTGGCCAACTGTTTAGGCAGGTTTACACCACACTTCAATGAGTTGACAGCGCCTTTGAGAGAGCTGACGTGCAAATATGTTACATGGTCTTGGTTGTAACAGCACCAGAGAGCAATTGAATAAGCAGGAGAATTGCCACCCCACCTACGTTAAGATACTATGATGTCAATCAACCAGCTCTGCTGAAACATAGTTAATGACTGTAACTGACAATTACTATGCCTTCTTTAAACCACCCATTTTAAGTAAGAGTTGTGTTGTGTGGCAGGTTAATACAATGGTCTGCAGGTGCAATGGTCTTGGGTTCAAGGTATGGGACAGATGTTTATTTTGTAAGTGTGTATTACAAGTTTAAAAACACTTATAGTGAATATAGCTCTATATAGCTGAGCCTGGCGAAGCTGCGCAACACTGTGTGCCATGCAGCATTGTGCTAAAAATATAAAGAGAAGAAAAAAGGGGAGATAGGAAAGTGGTGAAATGAGGTGAAAATGGGGGAAAACATAGTGAAAGGCAGGCAGGAAGGATGTAGGTAAGAACCATAGCTATCCATTTACATATACATTCCATATACATATCTACAGCAACAACTGTGCACTTTGACAGAATTTGTACATGACATTGAACTCTCAACCCCAGAGAGAGGGGTGAGGACAACATAACTGCATTGTCAAGCCATTTAGACCAAATTACATGTGTCCAGTGGACACATGCAAAATGGAGAGCTGTGTATGGGATGATATTTTGTTTGGGGGGGGGGCAGGTGCCCATTTTTTTAAGGTGAATGTGGAATGTTGGGGAAGAGACATAGGTACGTGTGGGGGAGGTAAGTTGGGTAAGTGAGGATGCGTTTGCAGACAGATAAGACAGACAAGACATTAGACAGGGGAGGTGTGTGACACATGAGGAGGGTGAACAGCTTGGATAGTGAGGGTATTGTGGAATCTAAGTCCCATCTGCCTCCAGACGGCAGCAGTGTGACTCACATGCCCACCCATGGGACTTTCGGCACTGCTGCTTCACTGCCCTGAGGATGGCAGTGCTGGAGGATGGGCGCCAGGCCGAGGCTGCCCCACAAAGTTAGCCAGCATGTCCTCAGTCTGGCAAAGGTGGCAGTAAAGCTAATAGAAGACTATCCTGTATACCAAGACCAGCAGCTTATCCCAGGTGACTATACCCCCTCCACCACTGTTCCAAGAGGGGGATTGGGGCCAGTCCTGTCAGGCGGTACTACCTGACACCGCAGGTAGTGCAGGGGCAGCAGAATGGGTACCACCGGTCTGCATCCCAGACATGCTGGGACCTGATGCCATGGCCGGTTGAGGCAAGGTAGCGGGATCAGCCGGAACTGACTTACCTTGACATGCTGTGCTGAATGAGGTATAGCAATAAGTTAAGGTTAGTAATAACCAAACCATTGTTAGTATTAACAGAATGGAACAGTATTTTAATTCATCCAAATACATATTAATGTATAGTATGTGTTTAACAAAGCATGTTTAATTGTGAATTATAATAACACATAATGATATTACATCACATTTTGCAAAAATTTAGTTAGTTTAACAACATATGTAAATATTAAATCATAATAATAAATAACAATAATAAATAACTGAAGATAAGCGGTGGGGGGAGAACACAATCCATTACTGACAATGCAGACTATATCCCTGAAAACACTGCTACTGAATACTCTACAGGCATGTAGTGTCAGTTCTAAATACAGTAACTGCAATTCTCCTATAGCTAATGTAGCATGTAAATACTTCTCAAGCTGTTAGCATGGGTCAATGTGGGCCAAGCAATAACAAATGCAGGTACACTACTACACAGAACACTTTCACATAATGTGGACTTCTGTAACTACCAAGGTGTTCTGTATGCAGATTTGGTAATACATTGCATTCCTGGTAATCATTTTTCTGGTAATCCTGATTAGACAGATTTGGCAGTTTTAATTACATTACGTGAAATTGTGACATTTGAGAGGTATGTTTGTGTACAGTACATAATCTAGACATCTGTCATGGCTTAGTTGGCAAGCATGGGAATATAACCCGATAGCTGTGACTGCAAGGGACATCTGCAAACAAAAAAAATTAACTTTATTGGTATTATTGATAACTGTCTGAAAAATGTTAGCACAACAATATCTGCTCATAACATGGGCTACCTCAACCATATCCCATATACCATTTGTTCCTGGAGTGGGAGAAAAAGAAAGCGTTATGTGACTGAATTGCATTCTAGAAGTATTACAGTGCTATACTTGATTGCAAGGACAGTAGAACACAGATGCATGGCATAATGCCATAATGCTTTTATTAAATCAGATTTCTGTAGGAATTAACAATGCTGCTTAACACTTTATTGGTAATTTTGATAAATGTCTGTGAAGTCCAGACAATATCTGCCCACTGACAGGGCTACATAGCCATATACCTTTATTACTGGAAATAGGAGGACCAGAGAGTATTGTGTGACTGATATTGGCTGGGAGATAGCCTTGGAACGTACTATGAGTTGAACAATACAGTTTGCAGGCTATTACTTTAGCATTCTACAGCTATTACAGTGTTACACTTGACTGCAGCAACCTTACCATAAACAAGTAATGCATACAGCTCTACTGAAATGGTTTTGACAACACAATCCTGTTGTACAACATTTTGCTTAATGTTATTTGTATTGTTTATTGCACTACAGTATTTATTGTCCATTTATTGCACTACAGCTCTACTTGTACATTTATTGCTCTACAGTTCTACTTGCCCATTTATTGCACTATAGTTTTTATACTGTATATTTTCTTGCAGTAAATGCTTTACTCTTTTTTGCTTATTGCACTACAGATAGCATAATAAATACATACACACCACACTTATGGTGCAACCTGGCCAAGCGCCCACCATGGGACTTGACATTGCAAGCCCTCTCAGCTACAGCTGTTGGGAGAGAGGCACATCATTATGCATACCAGTTTTGCAGACATTCAGCTTGAATATTGGTAAAACAGAGGAAAAATTACTTACATATTTGTGGGGCATTCCCTGCTCTAGCTTCTTGGACCCAGCTGTCCAAGGTTCCCCTCTTTCTCCTCTTCAGGTCATCATAATGGAGATGACACTAATCATCTGTGTGGGGGGTACCAGTAACACTGGTGAGTTTCCTGGCCAACCTGTCCCAGGCCTCTGCCTTACACTCCGAGCCCTGGAAACTGCTCAACAGCAGCCTGGTTCATGATTTTGAACAAAGACCCTGGACTCCTGAACACCCCATCTCTATGCCCGAAATTGCGCACCTTCACATGCATTGCCTACTATATCCACAATAAATAAGACTTCAAGGAATGATGCAGAATTCCCACCTATTGTGCTTAATATAGGCTGTTGTCTTGCCCTTATACATAACTGAGCAACATTCAAAAAAGTGATACATTGCTTAGCAGTGTGCAAACCAGCTAAGCAGAGTTGAGCATTGTGAAAATTTGCACAACTGAAGTTTTAGCTCAGCTTAGCACCACACAAACAAAAGTAGCTGTTAGCATGTTTAAGCAGTGCTCAGCATAGCACAGCAGTACCATATTTCACAAATTTGTTTTCAAAATTAAACATATAAGAAATTAAATTATAGACATTTTATTACTGCTATGGACTCAAACACAGGATCTACTAAATATAATGATGTATCTCTACCCGTTTAGCTACTTAATATTATGAAAACTAGTATACCTTCATATATGCTACTGGGCTACCTGTTCATAGGTTCATAGGTTCATACTAGGCTATCTGCCCTGGGGCAATTATAAGCCTAGCCCGATTCTGTATGGCTTACGCCACCCCTTGATTTGAGTATAATGTGCCCTTTTTAAGGTTTAGTTTACTGTGCCTCTGTCTAATAGTGACACGGGAGTAATCCCTGGGACAAACCTACGATCCCCCATCCACTTATCCAGATTCTTCTTGAAGAGATTCAGTGAGGTGCTCTGCCTCACATGAACTGGAATTCTATTCCAGAGCAAAGGGAGCCTCTGGGTTATGAACCTGTCCCTCCAGCAAGTTCTATTTATTTCTGTGCTGAGGTTCAAGTCCCTCGAGCATGTGGCTCTCAGGGATTTAGATTTACTGAGGTGGAGCATGTCCATTAATTCTGGATTTGACATAGCTTTGTATGTCAGGCATAGATCGCCTCGAAGTAGGCGGTATGCAACTGAGTAGAGCTGGAGTTTTTTTAACCGAGCAGCATATAGCATCTGTTTGAGACCCTTGATCCTCTTGGTGAGATACTTTTGGGGTCTTTCTAATTGCTGCAGGTGTCGGGTAAGGTACATCCCAAAAGGGGCATTGTATTTCTATGATGGGCCTGATGAGGGATGAATAAAGGGGCACGATTACCTCTCTTGATCTAGATGTGAAACCCTTCGTGATGAGGTGGGCTATGTAGTAGGTCTTTCTAACCACTTTGGCAATGTGGTTTTCAAAGGAGAGATTGCTATCAACTTGGGTCCCCAGGTCCCTAATAACTTTCTCTGTACTTAATGGGTTTCCACCTATGTGGTAATTTGTGGGCACATTGCTTTTGCCAAAGGGTATGACTATACATTTTTTGGCATTTAGCTTTAAACCATGGCGCTGGCACCAGTTATCTGTCTCTGTGAGACCTTTTTGAAGGATGTCTGTGTCAGCTGGAGAGTTGATTATGGTGCCCAGTTTGCAGTCGTCTGCAAACTTGGTGAGCCATAGTCCTCCCACGTTTGCCTGTACCTCGGAAAAGTATATACCGAACAAGAGTGGTCCCAGGACAGAACCCTGTGGGACACCACTTGTGACCGGTTTCGAGTCTGACATGGCTCCAGCAACTCTCACTCTGTGGATTCTGTCTTTGAGCCAATTTGCGACCCATCTTGTGACATAGGGGTTTATATTTAAGCTGGATAGCTTATCTATGATGCCCGAGTGGGGTATTGAGTCAAATGCCTTTGCAAGGTCCAGATAGGCTGTGTGGACTACCTTCCCTTCATCTATGGCTTTGGTGACTGTTTCAAAGAAGTCAACCAGGTTCAAAAGGCAGGATCTGCCCTTGACAAAGCCGAACTGGGTAGGATCTAGTGTCTGTAGGTTCCCAATGTCTTTGTTTATGAGCTCCATGATGATCCTCTCCATAGCCTTGCAGACTAAGCTAGTCAGGCTTATGGGGCGATAGTTTCCAGGGTCCGTAGAGGCTCCACCTTTGTGGAGTGGGACCACTGTTGCTGTACGCCATTCTGTGGGCACATATCCTGTAGTGAGGCTGAGATTGTATAGCTGTTTTATTTGAGGATTAGTTCCTCTTGTAGTTCATGTAGGACACAACCTGGGACGCCATCTGGTCCCATGGAAGCAGTGTTTTTTGCTTTGGAGAGGGCAGCCTTCACTTGAGCATCTGAGATGTTTGGGAGGCAGCCCTCTGCCGGGATAGATACTTGCTCTTTTGGGGGGGAGGGGGTGGAGATGTTTGCACTGAACCTGTCTGCCGGTATATTGGCGATGTCTGTGGGTTCAGTGTATTTTTTGTCGTTTAGAATCAACTCAGAACAAGTCTGGGAGTTGCATCCCAGGTTTCTAACATAACTGAAAAAAGCCTTATGATTGTCTTTGGTGTCCTGTGCAATTTTTCTCTCGAAGCTGGCCTTGGAGGATTTTATGAGGGATCATAACCTTTTGCTAGTACTGATCAGAGATGCCTTCCCTATTAGGGATTTTGCTCTATCATGTAGTAGCTTCGTCCTTCTGTTGTACAGTTTATTTATGGCAGGGGTCCACCAGACTGGGCGCCTGCCTTTGGATGATTGGGTCTTGGTTTTGTTTGGGATAGCATGATCCATGCATTCCTGGAGATGTCCGTAGAATGCATTTATATAGGATTCTGCAGTTTGGGCTGTAGTTTCCACTGGCCCTGGGGCCTTGAAGGATTCCACTTCGGTTTTGAGAAGTGAGAAGTTCGCTTTGAGAAGTTTTTCACTGTGGTTTTCTGGGCTGGGGGTGGGGTCGGGATGTGGACATCCAGTGAAATTAATTTATGGTCTGATCTTACCAATGAGGGATATACTTCTGGTGTGGAGCATAGAGTCCCCATGTTGGTAATGATCAGGTCTAGTATGTTGTCCCCTCTTGTGGGAGTGGTGACTAGTTGTTCCATAGCATTTGAGTTTATAATTTCCAGGAATCTTTGGGCTAAGGTGCTGGGGCTTGAGTAGTGCTCCCAGTCAATGTTTGGGTAGTTGAAGTCGCCCAATATAATGGTGTTCGGAGAGAACTTCATGTTCTCCAATGTTTTCAGAAAAGCCGAATGGGATTCCTGACTTTGAGAGGGTGGTCTGTAGGATGCTATAAACTGAAAAGCAGTCTTGCCCACTGTTAGTTGCACATGGATGGTCTCCGATGCCGTGCAATGCCACTAACCTGGAGGTGTGGATATCCTTGATAAATATGGAAACTCCCCTCCTTTTGTGGTTCGGTCCAGGTTGTGGGGCCGAAAAGCATGATATGAGGTATAGCCTGGTAGTGCTGGGGTGCTTTCTGGAGCCTTGAACCAGGTTTCTGTCACTGCACAGATATCGATGTTCTCCATACTGAGGAGAGCTTTGAGTGCGTGCATCTTGAGGTTAAGACTTCTGGCGTTAGCAGCATTACCCTTAGTTTCTTGTTCCTTGTGCTGCCTATGGGGTGGGTTTGACTTTTGAGCCTTGCCTAAAAAGGCACTATGGGGTGGCAAGAGCCTTTGCCAATATCCGAAAGCCCAGTGGTGACAGGTGCAAGCCGTCCCTAGCGAAGCAACGTGGCTTGTCGAGCATGTCATCCCAGGCTGACAGACACTGGATCCCCTTTGAATGACACCAAAATTTTAGCCAATTGTTAAAATCGATCATTTTGTCTTTGTACTGTGGCATCATTCTAGGTGAGGGTAAGATGCTGCTCAAGGTCAGGGTCATACCAGCCTGGGCTACATGATCAGAGAGCTCCACTATGTCTCTTTTCATGTAGTCCAGGGAGGTACGTCTCAGGTCATTCACACCAGCATGTACAATGACTGAGTCATATTTGTATTTGCTTTGGAGTGACCTGAGTGCTTGCGTTATGTGTCGGATCCTAGCACCTGACAGGCAGCTCACCGTGACCTTCTCTTTATTCATTCTGGTGAGCGGGACGTCAGTGTGTCTGACAATAGAGTCAACTATAACAAGAGTATCAGGTGTGTTATTCAGCCTTAAGGGCTGTGGCTGCTTGGCACACTGACTTTGTGGGTTATGTGTTGTGTGTGTTTTGTTTTGAGATAGCGTTTGCTTGGATGTCTGCTTTGGAGGTCTCTGTTGCTTAGGTAGATTTTTATTTAGAGCCTCTGAGTATGTTTTTGTGTATTTATGCTAAGTGTCATGGCACACAAGATAAACTCTTGTAAATAAAACCAGACATAACAAATTAATTACATCTGGTTTCTCTTTTTAGATGTCTACTGTTGGCTATGTATGTATGAGCGCCACTCAGCTCTGTAAGCACCACACCACACAAACAGCAATTTAAAAAAAACACAAAAACATATTTAAAATTGCAAAAGTATGTAGTTATGATAATTAATGATGTGACACCTGTGTATTGACACTGCAGTCAAGGAGCCTCAATCCTCACCACTAACACCAGTGAGGGGCGTCCATATAGGGAAAGGATAATAAATGCACACACAGCATAGTACAGTTTCCCATAAGAGCACACAGAGATCACAGTCTGAGGCTGGTTGCTCCCTTTCTCTCCAGGTCCCCAATAAGACTCCCCACTGGCACAGCTATAGGGTCCAGATATCAGCCTAGTGGGCAAGCTAAAACCTCCAGCACCCTCTCTGTCCAACCATTGCTTCGTGTCCCTGCCCAAGTAGCTGACACATACACACTTTGATATTAGAGTTTATACAACCACACAGACACTCCTGGGGAAGGCTGGCACAGGTTCTCCAGCTGTGTCCCTTTTACCCAGACTATACGGTAGAAATCACTGCCACCACCCAGCTAATATTTATCAGCTACTCAAAGGCCCTTATGAAGGATGTCCAATTATTACTGTGCAATATTATTATCTACATGGTAAGTGCAGCCAGACAGTCAAGACTCATTTGGAGTGACTTGCTACAGTATCACTATAGAAATGCAATGTACTCTTAGAGCTTAAATTATCTCAACACAAAACAGCCACAGTTGAAAGGTTTAAAAATATTTAATAATAAATAATAAAAACACAAGATAATACTCTTACTACATAGTGCTAGTCAAGAGTTCAGAGATCACAGAGAAATACTTAAAATAATACAGTAGCAAAAGTTCTGACATCACAGAAAAACAAGCTAGTCTAATCTTCCTATTTCCTAGCTATATCTAAGAGAAAACACAGTTCTAAAATCGTACTTGCATCTAGAAACAGGCAGAGATCTGGTGAGTTGGATGTTCTCAAGACAAATGCTCTAATGCTCACATTCTGTCTGTCCTTAAATTGATAACACAAACCACTGATTCATTTCAGATTACATCATTTCTTTCTGTTTCCCAGGCTAACAGATTCTCAGAGGTTAATAGCCCTTGATCTTGCAGCTGGTCAGGAAGCCAAAACAATAAAAGAATGTATACATGCAAATTCTAGCGATTAACTCTGGTCTCAAGACAATAGCCAGAATGCCTTCATCCAGACATATCGGCTCCAAGTTTTGACATCATAGAATTGACTTATTAGCTTTGTTACAGCAGAGTGCACTGTTGTTACATTTTTGCAGCTCTACATTTAATACAATTTTTCCCATTTAAGAGAACAAGGCTGTGGCTTACATTAATATTTACAAATGACAGAATTATCTACAAAATTCTATTTGGCTAGCCTGGCAGCCTTCACCTGTCTTCACACATCTCTCCCCCCCCCCAGAGAACTTAAGCTAGTTTTTCAAGTGACCCTTGAGAAACATTGCTTGAGAGGGTTAGGGCTATCTGAGTATACCTTACCCAATTCCCTGTCTTGAGAGCCCATCTGTTTTGGCATTGCTAATCCCACTGCAGTGCTGCACTGACATATCATATGCTTGCAACCTTAGGCTCCATCTTAGCAACTTGACATTTTGCTGGCTGGCTTTGTGTAACCATGTTAGGGGTTTGTGATCTGTCACAACAGTGAATTTTTTTCTATACACATAAGACTGACATTTCTGCAGTGCTCACACTATGGGTAGACGATCCTCTTCTACAGCTGCGTAGCATTACTCCCTGGGTTGAAGCATACGACTGAGATAAACTACTGGGTGCTCTTCTCCTTCTGAATAAATCTGGCTAAGTGCAGCCCCCCATCCCATAGTTTGAAGCATCCACCTGCACAACAAATTATTTGCTGTAATCTGGACTGGCTAACACAGGGGGTCCTCCCAAAGCTTCTTTAAGCTTCTGGAATGCCTGCTCACATGCTGTGGTCCACACTACCTTATCCAGCCTGTTCTTCCTTGTCAGGTCTGTGAGGGGAGCAGCTATGGTACTATAACTGGGGATGAACTTTCTAAAGTACCCTGCTGTCCCTAAGAATGCCCTCACCTGCTTTTTTGTAACAGGTGCAGGCCATGTCCGAATGGCTTCCACTTTGGCAGGTTCTGGCCTGATCTTAGCACTCCCCACTCTATGTCCCAGGTAAGAGACCTTTGCCATACCCACCTGAAATTTGCTCGGCTTAATGGTCAACCCTGCCCTCTGTAGTCTGCCCAGCACCTCCCTGACATGCTGAAGGTGCTCTTGCCAGTAATGGCTGTAGATCGCAATATTATCTAGGTAAGCAAGGGCAACTCCTCCTGCTCCTGCTAGGATATGATCTAACAGCCTCTGGAAAGTTGCTGGGACATTCTTCATTTGAACAGGCTTCTGTGTGAACTCATAGAAGCCAAAAGGAGTCAGGAAAGGCTGACCTCTCTCTAGCAATGGGAGTCAAGGGCACCTGCCAGTAACCCTTGGGAAGATCAATAGTTCTAAGATACTTAGCCCCACCTGGCTGCTCTAGGGCTTCATCTGTCCTAGGCATGGGGTAAGCATATGACTCTCTGTAACTATTTAATTTTCTGTAGTCCACACAGAACCTGGTGCTGCCATACTTCTTTGCTACCAGCACCACTGGGGAGGCCCAGGGACTGTTGGACCCTTGAATTACCCCTAGTTCCAACATCTCCTGTATCTCCTCCCTCAAAGTCTGTTTGACTCTCTCAGGCACCCTAAAAGAGGCCTGCCTAATAGGCCTTTGGGGTCCTGTATCCACCTGGTGCTGCACCGGGTGGGTGCACCCTGGTTTCCCACTGAACATGTCCCCAAACTCCTATAACACTGCTCGGATTTCTCGAACCTGGGTAGGAGATAGCTGTGGGACATTGCTACCTCTTCCACTGAGGTGTCAGTCTGAGCATCACTGGGGAGATTGGAGATCAATCACCAGATCTCCCCCAGACTCCTCCTGCAAACCACTGCAAATGCTCACCACAAGGTCCTCCCTATCATGGTAAGGTTTCATCATGTTAACATGGTACAATTTGTGCTCCTGCCTCCTGCCTAGCAGTTCCACCATGTAGTTAACATCACTTACCTTTCTAATAACTTTGTAGGGTCCCTCCCAAGCTGGTTGCAGCTTGTTGTGTCTGATAGGAATGAGAACCATTACCTGCTGCCCTACAGCATGCTCTCTAGCTTGAGTATTCCTGTCATACCATACCTTTTTCTGTTGTTGGGCTTCTGCCAGGTTCTCCTGGGCCAAGCCCATGAGTTGCCTGTGCCTTGTCCTGAGGTTTAAAACATATGCCACAACAGACTCCTTGTGAGATTCACACTCACCTTCCAATTCATCTTGAATTAAATCTAGAGGACCCCTCACCCTGTGCCCGTACAGCAACTCAAAGGGTGAAAAACCTGTGGATTCCTGGGGAATCTCTCTGTAAGCAAACAAATGATGGGGCAAATATTTGTCCCACTCCCTCTTAAAATGGTCAGCAAATCCCTGTAGCATGGACTTGATTATAGAGTTTAACCTCTCAACAAAATTATTAATGTGGGGATGGTAGGGCATAGTCTTCAGGTGCTTCACCCTACAGGGCTTCCACAGACAAGCCATCAGGTCTGACATGAAACTGGCTCTTCTGTCAGTCATTATCTCTTTTGGGAAACCTACTCTGCTGAAAATCTCTAACAAAGCATTTGCCACCTTTTCTGCCTCAGTGGAGGACAGAGCCACTGCCTCAGGGTATCGTGCAGCATAATTCATTACCACTAGGATATACATTTTCCCTGTGGAACTTGGGGTACTCAGAGGCCTGACAATATCCATAGCTACCCTCTGAAATGGCTCCTTAATCACAGGCAAAGGCATCAAGGGAGCTCTCACCTTGTCTCCTGGCTTGCCTAACTTTTGGCACTGCTCACAGGTCCTGCAGTACCGTGTTACATCTCTGTAAATTCCAGCCAATAGAAGTTCTGCATAATATGTCTCTTTGTACGTTTTATGCCCATATGACCTGCAAAGAGAATATCATGGGTTATGGCTAGAAACGCCAGACATTAGGCTCTAGGCACTACCATCAGGGGTCCACTCTCCGTACAGTAACCCTTTGTCCCAGTATACAGAATCCCCCTTCCCTTGAGAATCAGGTGCCTCACTAGCTACCTGCCAAAGGCCTTGCAGTGTAGGGTCTGAGAGCTGAGTCTGTCTCAGCTCTCTCTTTGTAACCCTTCCCAGCTCCCTTGCCAAAGGAAGTCTGGCATTCTCTGACAGTGGTGCCTCACTGTCAGCCTGGGTACTACTACTCTCCTCTACCTTTACAGTTCCTCTCTCCAAGGGAGCATCGGTACCCATAAGCAACTGTGGCTCACATTCAGTTTCACTGCTACAGTGTAGCTCCCTCTCTGAAGCAACCACTTCACCATTCCTGGCTGCAAGTATGCAGTCTGTTTAGGTCTCCCCCAGGCTACCAGACCCACATGCTTGTCTTATAGCCTGACTGCATGTAACTGCTTAAGCACATGGTACTACCTCATCCAAATCCTTCCCTATCAGGGCATCTGCAAGACGATAGTCTGATACCCTTGTTGTCTCAAGACAACCTACTATTGGCATTTTGTCTTTCCCACTTACTGGCTCTCTCATCTTTTGTTCCCCACCTTGCCTCTGTGGACATCTGTATGCCACATGGCCCCACTGGTTGCATTGAAAACATTTAACCCTAGTTCCAGAATGTGTACCTGGACTAGTGGCTTCCCCTGCTACTGGCAGATTCTGTTGGGGCAGTCTGTTCTGCCTACCATGGGTTCCTTTAGACCCATGAGCAGTACTGGGGGTCCCTTTCCTTTGCAGGGATGCCCTGCTTGCTAGGTATAGGTCTCCTTTCTTCCCCAACTCATCTGAAGTAGCACATTGTCTATCAGCTAACCAGATCCTCATGTCCTCAGGCAAAGTGCTAAGTGCTTGTTCCCTCACCAAAAGGTCTGCCAACCCTTCAAAAGTGGTGACCTGACATCCACTCACCCACCTATGAAAATAAGTGCTCAGTTCAGCAACATAGTCACACAAACTTTCATCTGCCTTGCATCTATGCTCATGAAACGTTTTTCTATACATTTCAGGTGTTAGCTTAAACAATTCTAACAAACAGTTCTTAACAACAGTATAATTAAAACAGTCAACATCAGACATTTTAAATAACACAGTTACAGCTTTACCATGGAGTAAGGGGGACAGGAACCGTACCCAGAGTCTTTGGTCAACATCATACTGTTTACATACCCTCTCAAACATATGAATGAAACTATCAAAATTATCCCCCTCTTTAAACTGCGGAAGAAATTTACTGACCTTTTGTGCTTCTGGGGTCCAGTTACTCCCTTCCCCATTACCTCCATGACTCTGGAAAAGAGTCAGCATATTGTTCTCATGCTGCCTCTGCCTCTCCTTTTCCTCATCTTCCATCCATAGCAGTTTCTCATTCTCCTTAGCTTGCAACCGTCACAGTTTCTTATTTTCTTCACTCTCTAGATGATTCAGTCTCTCAGCTGCTTCTATTTCTAAATGCCTGGCCTCCACTTCAAGTCTCTTTAGCTCCAGATTGATTTTAAGTCCTCTGCAGAAAGGTTGAGCTGTCCATTCTCTGAGGATGGTACATCTTCACTGCCAGCCTGATCATCCTCTTGGTTGCTTTTTTCTGATGCAGCTGTGACCAAAGCTGCAATCATTTTTGCTTTAGTCAGGTTTCCATGCACCAGTCCCCTAGCCTGGCACATCTCAGCCAGGTGGCTCCTTGCCAGCTTTCTGTACTCCTCTGCTGGCATGCTGCCTGCTCTCCATAACTAAGAAATAAAACAATTGTGATCTGAACTCTTGAGTATTCACTGTGTGGCTGATTTAGAGTACAAAAATACCTTCAGTGATCACTGTACACAAGCTACAGGAATTCACCCTGCCCACATCACTACAAGCGTGCACTGGCCCTGCAATCAAGGAGCCTCAATCCTCACCACTAACACCAGTGAGGCATCCATATAGGGAAAGGATAATAAATATGTACACAGTAAAGTACAATTTCCCTTAAGAGCACACTGAGATCACATTCAGTCTGGGGCTGGTTGCTTCCTTTCTCTCCAGGTCCCCAATAAGACTCCCCACTGGCACAGCTATAGGGTCCAGATCTCAGCCTAGTGAGCAAGATAAAATCTCCAGCACCCTCTCTGTCCAACCAATGCTTTGTGTCCCTGCCCAAGTAGCTGACACACACACACACTTTGAGATTAGAGTTTATACAACCACACAGACACTCCTGGGGAAGGCTGGCATAGGTTCTTCAGCTGTGCCTCTTTTACCCAGACTATACAGTAGAAATTACTGCCAGCACCCAACTAATATTTATCAGCTACTCAAAGGCCCTTATGAAGGGTGTCCAATTATTAGTCTGCAATATTATTATCCAAATGGTAAGTGCAACCGAACAGTCAAGACTTATTTGGAGTGACTTGGTGCAGTATCACTATATACATGCAATGTACTCTTAGAGCTTAAATTATTTCTACACAAAACAGCCACAGTTGAAAGGTTTAAAAAATTAATAATAAATAATAAAAACACAAGATAATACTTCTTACTACACAGTGCAAGTCATGAGTTCAGAGATCACAGAGAAATACTTAATACAGTAGCAAACATTCTGACATCACAGAAAAACAAACCAGTCTAATCTTCCTATTTCCTAGCTGTATCTAAGAGCAAACAGTTCTAAAATCCTACCTACATCTAGACACAGGCAGAGATCTGGTGAGTTGTATGTTCTCAAGACAAATGCTCTAATGATCTCATTCTGTCTGTCATTAAATTGATAACACAGTACTACTGATTCATTCATTTCAGATTACATCATTTCTTTCTGGTTCCCAAGCTAACATATTCTTGGGAGTTTAATAGCCCTTGATCTTGCAGCTGGTCAGGAAGTCAGAACAATAATAAAAAAGTATACATGGCAAATTCTAGCAGTTAACTCTGGTCTCAAGACAATAGCCAGAATTCCTTCATCCAGACATATCGGCTCTAAGTTTTGACATCAAATAATTGACTTATTAGCTTTGTTATAGCAGAGTACACTGTTACGTTTTTGCAGTTCCACATATAACACCATTTTTCCCATTTAAGAGAACAAGCCTGTGGCTTACATTAATATTTGCAAATGACAGAATTATCTACAAAATTCTGTCTGGCCAGGCTGGCAGCCTTCACCTATCTTCACAAATGACATACGATTTCTATTTTTGGATGCCTGGCATGTGTCAGCTGTCTATATGCGAGCACAGCTTGACATTGCTGCTCTCTGTGCAAACATGGAAAAAAATGGAAAACAATATTTAAAGTTGAATATTACACATTTGACCAAATTCACAGCATTTCAGCAGTAGCGGGGAGCAGTACAGGTCATCCATCACCACGGGTAGCCTCTAAACTTATACATACACCAATTCAATAACCCTGTTCCTGTGCTCTCCCTCTGCAGCATGCCATCATTAACATGGATGGTCCACTGCCAAGGGGAAACCATGACCATGTACATGGATACATTCTGTATTGGCTCTATACTGAGGTTGCACGGATTTTATTAAATCCTTGGGATTCTCTTTGATCCCAGTAATGTGCATATTTTTATGAGTTAGTTTAATAAGCTAAATGATTTTTAAATCTTTTGATATTTATCATATTAAGAGTATTATGCAATTTTGAGATATAGACACTTGTACTTTTAAAATTAATTCAAAGCTTTTGTTAGATCTGTAAAATATGTGCATATCTTTTAGCATGACAAATATATATGTGCATTGATTTTCCTTTTGTATAATAATTTAGTATGATAAGATTACCTGTCACCTGTAAGTTTAGAGATATGTTTATCTGTTCAGGCCACACTTTGTTGTATTTATTTATTTAGAGATTTAGTTATAATAATGTTGAATGAGTAAATAATTTAGGAATATTTAATGGATAATTTATACTACTATTGCATAATAGGTATATTGTAAACTATCTGTTGGATTATTTAATATTTGTGATTAACAGAAGAAGATTCTTTAACTTTTATTTAGTAAAGCAGGGAATAGTTTTAAATAGCAAAATATATAACTAAATTAATAGTCTCTTATTATTTTAACTTGTGTATAATACTGTATTAATTATTTGTACATCACAGTAGCTTTTGGCTATTTTTTTTTGTTGAATGTTTAGATATTCTTAGGTAGAGAGATAATTTAGTAGTTTGTCTGATAGGCAAACTAGGAGCATTAGTATCCATGGTAGCTTGTGTTTTATTTGTAATATATATACAGTTACAGCTGTAAACTTGTTTTTGTTATTTATGAGTTTTAGTAGTTAAGTTTGTATAAAGGAAGTATTCCAAAAAATGTGGAATGTTAAGGTAGTGTTAGAGGAATCCATTAATATAGTGGATACATGTGTCATATTAACTTTTAAAAGAAAATATTTTTTTAAATACACAATAGGGATAGTTTGTATCCATTATCTATTAATGGAACTGGATTAAATAATGGCAACAAAAAGAAATCATTTATGAGATATCCAAAATTAAATATAGGAGGCATTATATTCTTGCAAGAGACTCACTTGATAGATAGAACTATATGATATTTAAATAACTTAGCTTACAAAATGTTATATGTTTCTTTTAAAAAAAAACAAGAGAGGAAATGCTATACTTTGAGAGAAAATCTACTATAATGCCTAAGGTCATGGAATCCATTAATGAGCCCAAGTTAATGTATACCTTTGTAATAATTCAATATAGTGTCAAACTCTATACACTAGCTAATATTTACTGTATTCCTGGAATAGTTGCAAGAGTTGCTAAAGATCACTTAAACTTACTACAAAGTCTTTGGAAGGGTAGTTTAATTTTAGCAGGAGATTTTAACTGCATATCTAGTATAGAAGGTACAAGTGAACAGAATAAAGCTAAAATGTTGGCACCAGCTAAAGCGCTAAACATATATATTAGTAATAATAATTTGGCTGATTTAACAGTACAAACAGAACATAAGTCATTCTTCACTCATTATTCTTATGCACATGGGGCACAAACTAAAATTGATAGGACTGATGCTCTACAGATTTACTTAATAAAGTGAATTATTTTTAAACTATTCCTTGTCCTTTATTTGATCATCATGCACTAAGTATTAATATATTAATGGATATAAGGACATTTCAGATTATTTATAGAATCTCAGTATATATATGGTGAAATTAAAATAATTTAAGAGTAATCTTAAGGAACAAATTGAGAATTTCTTATATTTGAATAATAGGTTAGTAAAATCATACTGTGGGGCTCCTTAAAATACATAATAAAGATAGAATGGAAAGATAGGCTAGTAATAAAATGAAAGAGTGGGATAAAGAGTTGTTAGAAATACAAGATGACATACACAAAGCAAGGTATGAACAACAAAGAAATTAGATAATACTGCAGTCATTAAAAAATAATGACAAGATATCAAACAGTTTTAATGCATAAAGTGGAAATAGCTTTAGAAAAAAAATTGCAGTTATGAGATGACTTCAGAAAATCTACATAGATTAGCTAATAGAAGTAAGATGTTAAGCAAAAAGGCACACATCAATAATGTCCAAAACCCTTACACTAATAAGCTTGCTTCAGACATAGAGGAAATGCTTAATATTTTTTAAAAATCCACGAGGATCTTAATAATGATAAAAATAATAATCCTGGTGATTATAAAATTGACAGGTATTTAAAAAATGTTGCTAATAAACATAATGACCAACAAATATAAAAATCCAGGGTTAGATGGTTTTAAGTATGAAATTATAGTCTGTTTCCATTAAATATTTTACAATTACTGAGTGACATTTTCAGGATAATTCAGAGTGACAAAATAAATCCTTCCTAATGGAAAATGTATGTAATCTCACCTATACTTGAACATGGAAAGGATAATAAGGTAGTTTTCTCATGTAGACCTATTTCATTATTACATGTAGACTGTAAAATATTTACTTCCATCTTTGCTGCAAGATTATTAATTAGTCTACTATATCTCTTAAAGAGGATTTATAGGCAATATATTAATGTATGGTAACACAAAAAGGATAGCAATTATCTTGGATTTAGCAAAACAAATTAACAAAAGATTGTCCTTAATTAGCTTAAATATCGAGAGAGCTTTTGATTCTGTAAATTGGAACTACTTGTTTCAAACTTTAGAAGCATTTGCAATTCCAGAATAATTTATCAAAATATTTAAAAAACCTGTATAGAGACTCCAAAGCATATATTAAAATTGGATCTTACATTTGTCAAGGATTCACTTTAAAGAAAGGCACAAAGCATGGGTGTCTTGTGTCCCTTGTCCCCTTACTATTCGCAGTAGTTATCAAACCTTAACCTAATAGTATAAGAAATAATGAAAACATTATGGATTCTCAATCAACACGGATTGTCAATCTGAAATACAGCTTTTTGCAGATGATATTTTACTAACTGTAAGAGATTTGAATTATTCAATTGAAGAAATAGATGAGGAAATTGAAAAGTTTCAAGAAGTATTGCTGCTGAAATTTAATAATATTAATACTGAAACTTTAGTGTTAAATCAGTTAGTAGATAATAAGTTTAAAAATAAATGGACATATAATTGTTTATTTGTTTAACTGTGAAAGTCCAGCTTGGAATGAAGCCAATTTTCAGCAGAGACCCAGGGAGAAACACTTCAGATGTATGTCTTTCTAACATGGGTGGAAACAGGAGCAACCAGAGAAACCCACACAAATGCAGGGAGGACATGCAAACTCTGCACAGAAGGCACCCCAGCATCAAACCAGAGAACCTCTTGCTGTGAGGTGACAACACTACTGCTGCACCACTGTACTGTCTTCTTGGGAAGAAAAAGTACTAAAATATTTAGGAATAAAAATCTATCAAGATGTGGTTAAGATTATTAATAATAATTTTGAACAAATAATTGGAGAACTGTTACTTCTTATTGAAAAAAATGGAATGAATGTTAGTACTTATTAAAATGATTATATTACCCTAGATTATATACATATTGCATTCAACAGCTTTAATACCTGGCAAAAACTTTTAAAGAAAAAAAATCTTAACTTCATTCTTATGGTATCCTAAAAAGCTGAAAATTGCTTATAGAAATCATATGAGCTTGCAGGAATATGTTGGTATTAGCTTCCCAGATGTAGAATCTTATTCCGTTTCTGCAAATTTTAACACTGTTATACGTTGGATAAACTCAACTTACACTAGTCAGTGGAAAACCATTCAGGAGCAGCTTTTACTAATAAGTTTATACAATGTGATTAATTAAAACTGTGTAATAATCCTTTTGTCTGATTTATAAAATTTACTTTAGAAGGAAATTAATTTCAGTATTCAGATTGTGCACATATGAAATCAAGTCTTAAAACAGTTAAGACATATGTTTTTAAAACTACATTAATATCAAAATATTATTTCTTGTGCCTTCCCATTCCACACAACTCCAGAACTAAGGAAACTCAGAACAATGTTAAAATTAATTTACTTAAAAGGAATTGATTAATATTGTGGTCTGATTACTTTGAAAAAAAAGCTAAGTCACCAAAATATTTAATGAAAGATTATAAGTTGAATGAATCTGTTAACCAGTTAATATTATCTATCAGTAAGAAATTAAATTTGTAGATAACATGAGTGAAGAGGAACCGAGCACTACTCCTGCATTATATGGATATATGAACACTATAATTGAGGGTAAATTGACCTACAAAGGAAGCTTGTCCAAGTTATATAAGTTAATTATAAATAATAATTTGGTACAGAATTCTGGAACTTTTTAGATAGTAGTGGGTTGAGATGGTAAGAATAAAACTCTGTTACTTAAACCAGTAAGTCAAACTTCTGCAATTTTATACTGGAACTTTTTATGTGGAAATATATACAAAGAATGTTTGTTACTCCCTATAAAAAATCTCTAACTTCACTAAAATGATACTGATGTAGTAAAGATGTAAAAGCTGATTAGACATACATTTTTATGGATTGTGTGTAATTAAATGTATATTGGGAAGAGATAAGTATATTTTTAAGGTGTTATAGTCTGACAGTTGTTCTTTAACTAGATCAATAATACCAATGAATGTTCCACTTCCTTTATCCATAAAAGGCAAACAACAAAATATGTCCTATAGTCTCCTGGCAATAGCTAGAAAAGTTATTACAAAAAAATTGTGAATCAAATTCAGTTCTTACATTCAATGAATTTTGAAATTTAACAGCAACACTATGCAAAAAGTGATCAGAACAAGATCTGTAAATCATACTAAGACTTTTAGTGGTTGGGATAGCCTTAAAATGTTGCTGTTGAAATACCAAGATTTTTAATGTGTTAATTGCAGAAGATTACCTTGATGATTACTTTGATGATTCAATCTATTCCTAACATTGTATAACAGTATGTGGTGTTGAATTTCTTCTTTTCTATGTATTTATTGTACATATCTTAATAAAATAAAGTTTTTCTTAAAAAAAGAAAGAAATAAATCGTTAAGTACTTCCTTCACTTAGTCCCAAAAGCATTAACAGATTTGCTATAGTAATAAGTGTACTGATTTTCTTTTTCAAATTTCTTTAGTTGATCAGTTCATGCTCACAGTATATTTGCTAGTAGGTGAGAGGCTAGCATAATGGTAAAGGTATTTACCTTGCAGACACAAGGTACAGGGTTTGATTCTTACATTTGAAATGAAATTGGCTAGGCTTAAAACAGCCTACAAGGACAGCTAGCTTAGTACTTATTATGGTGTTTCTTCTTGTGGGGTAAATTTAGAAACTGTGGTTATCTTAGATATCCATTTCTCACACTCTGATTGGCTGCTTAGTCCTAGCTGTGATATTTCCTGCAACTTATGCTCTAAAGTCATGTGAAAGAAACATTTTTAGCACTTGCACAACACATGAAAATGTCCTGTTGTTTTAAAGATGTAGCAGTATATTAATGTGTATGACTTACATTAATTTTATGCTTTATTGTAAGGACCTCAAGGTGAACCACCAGTTATTCCTCATGTAGCATTCTCAGCAGCACTGACATCTCCACAACATGCGGATGGAACCATCTTGTTTAACAATGTGCTGGTGAATGATGATCGAGAGTCCTATGATCCGCAAACAGGTGAGGATACTTAGACAGCCATTAATATAATAGTTTCATTCTATAACAGAAAAATGTTTGGATGATATAAAATCCTGCAGCACATATGCAGTCATTCTGTTTAAGTGAGACATGCAGACTCAGCCTGCATATTCAGTCCTTCCCCTGTCTTTGTAATATGAAGTCCCACCCCCACATACCCCACCCCACTATGGGATTGTGATATGCAGTCCCAGGCCACATATTCAGTGTCACTGTTCTTGTGGTATATATTTCCAGTATACATGTTCAGTCCTACTGTGTGCATGTTATATGCAGCCCAACCCCACATATTCAGTCCCAGTTTGCTCCTGTGATGTGCAACTCCACCTTCCAGTACCACATGTTTGTTACTCCCAGGCCCTCATATATTCCACTTATCCTTTATCTTTAAATTGTTTTTGTGTTTCATAATTTAGAATTTCTGAGTATTGTCCGATAAGGCCATTCATAGTGCAGTTTCTAGATGAGTAGAATAAATTAGATCTCCTATCCACATATCCCTTCTACTCACTTATATTTGTTTGTTTGTCTATTGTTTACATTGATGTTTCTGTTCATTTCAGCAAGAGCAGTTTCTGACTTTTTTGTAGGATACAGATGCACTGTTCTTTGATTTTCTAAATGAGAGGGGCTGTAGTGACATCATGTTACCATAGGTTATGTTTCTTTCACTCTTATTTAGTATAGGTGCATAGGTCATTCTTAGGTGGCATTTCAAAATATTGTGCATTGTCTATTTAGTTGTGTTTTATTGTTATAGTACTGAATTTTTGCACGTCAATATTAGTGTGTTTTATTTGATTTTTATTTATTTAGCTATTTTTCAGTTGTCTTTCAGTGTTCAGGTCAACTGATTTTTTTTTAAATTTTAAGTATTTTTTTTCTTCCTTTTTCTTGTTGTTTTATGGGTTTTGTTGGCATATTTATGTATTTTGAGTTTGATTTTGGTGAGGGATGTTATGTAGCATGTTGGGGGTCTTGTTTGGTTGATTCATTTACTTGTCTCCCCTTTGTAATGAAATAAAGAGGCTGTCTCATTATTAATATAATTACTTTCATTATTATTACTATTCTGTATTTATTTATTTTTATTGAAGTTTATATTGTATTAGTCTTTCTTTTTGTTTTGTGGTAAGATTTAATGTTTTGTGGTAGTGAATGATTGATTTATATTTGGAGGGCTATGTTTCATTGTACATTTTTTATTTATTTAGTTAGTTTCATTATAGTACATGTGGACGTATACCTGGTTTGGTTTATTCTATAATCAACCTGCATGCATTTTGGATTATGTTATCAACCTATATACATTTTAGCATATACTCTTTGTACTAGATATGTGTTTTTATTCCCTCCAGCCCATTTGAAGTCCAGATTTAATATACACATACATATATCAAAGAAATGCTCTTTTATGTGTTAGCACAATTAGGATTCCTTTTTTATTGGAAGAAAAATGGTTTCTCCATTGAACTATAAATTGTTCTGCCCTCACTAAGAAAATCTGCAAAATGTTACCCGTGACACTTTCTATTATATCATAAGCTTCACGTACGGCAAGCTATAGAATTCAGAAGAGTTTTAGACTAAACATAACCTTCTTAAGAGTATGTGTAGTGAGAACACTTTGAGAGGTTGTGTACAAAGTCCTTTATGCTATGTTTGCTGAACTAGATATTTTGTACTCTACAGGTATCTTCACTGCACCTGTTGATGGAAGATACTTCTTCAGTGTTATCCTGACAGGACACAAAAATAAGAAAATTGAAGCTGTGCTGTCCAAGTCAAACCAAGGAATTGCCCGCATTGATTCTGGTGGTTACCAGGCTGAATGGCTGGAGCGCAATCCCAGTGCAGGAGCAGAACCACCCACTGCCTCTGTAGGGGTCTTCAGCATTATCCTTCCACTCAACGCCGGAGACCAGATTTGCGTTGATTTGGTGACAGGAATACTTGCTTACTCAGAAGAACCTCTGACTATCTTCAATGGACATCTTCTTTATGAAGCAGATGATTAAACATTTTCTCTTCAAACTATACGCTTAATATGGTTAAAAACTTTTGATGCTGATCATCTGCAGAACTGATTTCTCTGATGCCCAAAGACAAAGCATATCATTACTACTAGATGAATTGTTTTCTGAAGATGCTAAACATTATTGCTATGGATAGTCACATTTTTAGATTTCAAAATAATTTCCAGAGGTCTTTACTGGTCTTCATTTTAAAGTCAGAAACACTTCTTTGTGAACTCTGTCATTCTAAACTTTGCATGTTTGTACCCCACTTATGTTAAATATCTCACTACTAGATTGTTCAAGAACACTTGAGATTAATTTAATGCCTGTGTTCAGCAAGAATTAGTCTGTTGTAGAGTTGTTTAGTGATTAGAGATGTGAAAACAGGGAGTTTTGCCGCATTAGTGATGTGTGGTTCTTGGTATTATCAGTGATAACATGAATAACAGAATGAATATCATACTGAAAAAAGAAAGGGCATCTCAGTAATCTAATGAAACTTGAGTATGTGCCACAAAAAATAGACCCATCATTACATGACAGTCCAAGGTTGATGTCTTGTAAGCTATCTATGATTTTCGGAAGAGTATTATGACTCAGAATATTGGTAAAAAGAGCCAAAAAGTAAGGTGGCCCTCTAAAATTGTACCTTCCTGATTTACAAAATTCTCATTAGTCTGATAATCTAATGGCAATAATGAATAATGGCCTTTTTCTACCTGTTTATTATGGATTTCAGTGTGAAGTTTTGAACTCATTAAGACTTGATATCTGTTGAAGTAAAGGGAGGGTAGATTGAAATAGGAGCTAAAACTTTGCCAAAGAGTGATATTATGGACCTGCTTCAACTCCAAATCAATACTCTTAAAAAGCTGGAGGCAAAATGCTTGAGTCATTGGAATATGCTTTCAGCATGTTATTATTCCATTGCTGTTAGCTTTGGTTCTGCATTTTGGAAACATAGGTCTTATTGGATTTTTGGGCTGAAAGCTTTGCACTATGTTGATGGCTGGAGACATTTCACTGATGTAGTGTTTACTACACTGACGTAATTGATGAAAGAAATGATTAGTTTTCCTGTCTAAAGGTTGGAAAGTGTATTTAGTTTACAGACCTGTAGGTATAGACACACTGAAAAAAGAAACGATAAGGAGAAGAGAGTTGAGAGGTGTAGGTAATGTACTGTATTCTTAAATGTTGCAAAGTATTCTATAAAACATGAGTTGTCATACCATACAAGTAATTAGGTCAGGCAGAAAAAGGCAAAGCAGGCTGCATATTTAATACTCAGTAGGTCTTTCCTAAGTCACTCCTGTAGTTAGTCATGTTACAAGGCCTTCTAAAAATGGAGACTACATGTGCGGCTTGTCTCCTAAGCACAGCCTATTTCTACATAATTGGTAGATCTGATCAAAATGTAAAGATAGTGTGCCAAGTGACATAAACATAATTATGTCTTATAAAATGCTGAGCCTCAAGCTTTGAGAATCTTCGTAACAGACAAAACATTTAACAAGGACTACAAAGCATTGAAACCATAGGATATGAGGTAAACTTACTGACTAGGTGGTGTAAACAGTACTGAAATGTTTACTTTCTGTGAATGAAAGCTGTGTCACATAACTGTGCAGACAACCAAGAAAGATAAATTAATGAGGTAAAATTTTGCATATATTTGCTTAAATGCTGTATATCTTTTTCATTTTAGTCAAAATAATGATTCTAATTCTTTAAAGAATTAAACCTACACTAGCAGATATTACCAGAAAAGAAGAAGTGCACAAACCGGCCTTTGTTTTAACATTAGCAAGTAAGCCGAATAATTTCAGCATCTCAGACTGGACAGAATGGCCCTTTAGCTAATTATTATATTTTAAAGTTTGATACTTTTTTGTGATTTGGGAAGTGACTGAACAGCTTTAAATGATTGTTTTCCTTCAGATGTATGTATGCATGCATGTTTACCCTACTCGAGAAGGGCATTTAAGTGCTAATGTAATTTCATTTTGCTTAAGGAAGTTATTGAGGCTGACATAATATCCTTGCTAATTGTTGTGACATTTTGCATTAATGATATTCAAAGATATGTTTTCAGTCATTAGAGTTGCACAGGAGGAATGAAACTAGAAATAACAAATGTGTGCTTCCATTGAGGAAATAAGAAAAGGGGTGCGGTTGCCAGCATGTGAGATTTGAGTTACAGTTACTGAATAATAGAAAATAAAGTGAATTTGGGAGAGACAGATATTAATATCACATTTATATGTAAGTACAGCTGGAGAAGAAATAAAAAAGATATTGAGTGCTGATTATTACTGCATTGGAAGTCTTGAGATACAGCAATGCAGTACTTTGAAAGATGTTCACTTGCCCATAATGCACTTATGTTTATGACTGCTGCATGGATCCTAAGATACACACCAATTAACTTCTATTAGTTTTGCTGCACAAGTATAGAGTAGCTAAATTACATATTATTTAAAAACAAAACATTGCAATAAGCTGTGAAATGAGACTAGAGTCCAGACTTCTTACTCTGATGCTGTGATAGATGTAAATTTACATGACAGAAAGCTGTATTATCCCGACACCTCTTTCTACTTTGGCTTTGTACGTTCTGCATCTATACACCTTTAGTTTCTGGTTGTTCTTAGTTTTGTTCGTTCTGCTGTTTTGTTCTATTTTGCATATGGTCAGAAGCAGCTGTATCTTTTGTGAAGTGGTCTGTTTTAACATCACAAGTGCAGTGGAGTGCCACCTTCTGTATGACATTTAGATTATGGGAAGAATCAAGAATCCACACCCTTTTGCTTTGAGAGTTAAACTGTTCAAATCTCTACCAGATCGTGTCAGAGATGTGTGATACATGGCTAGGCTTAAAAGGTCCCAGTGGTTGTTAGCCTAGTACACACTTAGGAATCTATGAACTGTTTATTAAGAAAATATAATCCATCGGCACATTTTAGGGCATTTCGTCCATTTTTTTTTGCATCTGTTTTCATCTACATGTCCTTCAGGTCAGGTATAAACTATGCTTCAGATTTTATCATTTTAACAATTTATTATATACCTAGAATATTGCTAAACCATGCCACAGCATGACAGCTCTGTGGGTAAGACTTCCTTAGCACAAGTTGAGTATCTGAACTTCATTTATATTCGACAGTCACTCTTTACTTAATGTCTGCACATCTGTTTGTTTTTCAGTCTTCCATAAAAAACATGTTTTGATTAGCTTATTAAGTATTCTATGTATGCCTTCCATTCTTGCCTGAATCATGGCCAAGGGGACAAGCTCATATATCTAGGTAACACGTGTTACACACTAGTAGTCTCAGAAAATGGCTTAGTCAAATAATGCTATTGAGTCTGAAGTATCAAACCAAATCTCAGACTGGAAGCCCAACAAACCAGAAATTATAATGTGAAAATAGTGCTGAATGTTTTATTATTATTATAGCATGTGTTATTTACAGCACGCAAACTTAAAATTCCACAGTATAATGCTTCTTTTCAGAGATCATGCTGTAGACCCACCTTGTAATGGTGGTTAGATGTGGAGAACAGGGAGAAGGTGAGTGTTCTATTTTTGTTTCGTTCCCCTTCTTTTCTGAGATTGTGAGTACTCAGAACTGGTGTACATCCTTCCACTATGAGTGGACAAAGGTCACCCCACTGAGGATCAGAATCCCCAGACTGCAGTCACAGAAAAACTAGCCAAAAACACTTTTTAAGTATTTTCTGCAAGGGGTAAGCCCCACCTACACCCCTCAATGTGGGGATACAAACCTCCACAACACCTGAACTTACATATACCAACTCCGTGATCACACCAGCTCAAAGAAGGGGAAATTATCCACAAAAAGGGCATCACTACTGGCAGAACTCATAGGTTCATAGGTTGGCACTAGGCTATCGGCCCTAGGGCCTATACAAGCCTAGCCATAACAATTCCCTGGCTATTTCTTCCCACACTATTTACTTCCCTGGACCCCTGTCTAGCAGAGCGACTGACGTGATCCCCGGGGTGAATTTCCTTTCCCCCATCCAATCATCAAGGTTCCTTTTGAATAGGGCCAAAGAGGTGCTCTGCTTGACATGTATGGGCAGACTATCAGTGATTTCCTGTGGAGGAGCTCTTGTCCACAGTGGGTTGATTTTCAGGCAAATGCAGCCTGACAATTCAAATTTCATCCACCCATAGGTTTCCTAGTGTGCTTATTTGGCTGGATATCTGTCTTTATCCATCTATCTATCTATCTATGTATCTATACAAGTGTATATTTATGTACATACTTATATATCTATTTATATATATAAAGAGAAAATGTACTCGCTGATTTTGTCAAACAATACTTTTGTTGACATCTGTTTAGTCAACACAGTATTACTGACTAAAGAGATGTTTGACACCTGTTGACAAAAGTAGTAGCGTGGATGATTCTCGGGGTTGGGTAATTTGCCCTTTCCCCATAGAATTGTGTGATCTTGGAGTGAGAATACATAATTATCAAGGGGTGTGAGGGTGTAGGGGGAGCTTGCCCCCTGCAAAAACAATGATTATTTTTAGTTTAGTTTAAATATTTTTGCATGCACTGAGATTGATGCTTGATACAAGCATAGTAGCATGTCAACATGAGTAATGTCAATCATTTGGTGTCAACGTTATTCATGTTGAAAAATGTGCCATTCAATAAATGTAAGTAAATCCTTGTGTGTGTGTGTGTGTGTGTGTGTGTGTGTGTATATATATATATATATATATATATATATATATATATATATATATATATATATATATATATATATACAGTATGTGTGTGTGTGTGTGTGTGTGTGTATATATATATATATATATATATATATATATATATATATATATATATATATGTATTGGATGTGTTGAAGTCTAACAATGTGAAGGATGGAGGGGGGCTTAAGACCTGCAAAAAATATTTTATGTTTTGTGACCTTGGCCCTCCCAAAGTTTTAGATGTTTCAGAGATGAATAAGTGCATGTTGATTAAACAATATGCAAACCCTTGCATCTAGTCTGTCAGTATTAAACATTTTTGTCAAAAATGGCATCAGCATTTTTGAGGTCACCTAAATCATTAATAAATTCAGTGAACTTAAGTCTTATGTTTCTGAAAAAGCTTTATTTTCAGAGTTCTTTAGATAGTTTTGTGAAGTTATTTGCAGCTGTTTGCATTTTCTAAATAAAGTTCCTATTCTTTGCATAAATGCTAATATTAAGCAAGAAGAGAGTACAGATAGCAGGTGAATGTAGTGTAGTAATGAGGGGAAGTCATGCATGCACTGTCAGTTTTAAGGTGATGCACTCATTTTTTATTTGCACTGCTATCAGTTTTAAGCCGATGCAAAGAATTTTACTTTGCAATAAAATAGTAAGGATGGGGATAAGAGAGAGACCAGAAATGGATACAGGAAATGTTTGCTTTCTTTCCTAATGAGTAACAAGTGTGCAGTGTCTGACATTACCCCAGTGGAAGCAACTTTTGTGAATGCAGTATTTCTAATTACAAGCTTTTGAAGTAAATTTTAATGAAGACTAGTACATGCCTACCTGTTTATTACTAACTCTAGGCCATATTTATAAAGCAATTATTCCTTAAGTGTTCTCTGTACATCTCTGCCAGCAGTGTTTTCACAACAGTATATTGCACACACATCTTCTAACACCAACTCTGAATTAATAACAACTGTATGAAATTCCTTGTACAGTAAAAGTGAAAGGGGCAGGGAAAGACCTAGCTAATATGAAGAATATTGTGATCTAGTCATTTTTGCTAAAAGGATGTATAAGATGTCGTACTGTAAACATCACTGGCATTATTTGGACATACAAAAGAGAATCGTACTCCCTGTTGGCTTTTCATGACATGAATGCTGCTGAAGAAAGGTCTTTGAACTATAAGATATTGAGTCATATCCACTGAATCTCATCATTTTTATGCTATCCTATAAAATAGGACATGAAAATGTGTCACGATACAAGTATAATGTATGTTCACAAGTAACATACATCTTCCATTTCTTTTTGATAAAAGTTTGTTGTAATGCTTGTGTATACTAGTCTACTGTTGGTGGTATAGGCTGAAAGTATTTTAGAAACCCTTAAGGGAATACTATTTCTTTCAGTTCTGGGTGGGCATAGGTTGCTGCCACACCCATTTTTGAAACTGTCTGTGGGATTAACACACATCAGCTGAAACAGGATCATTTAGGGTGAGTGTTGTGTTCTGTTTGTTTTCGAAGATGCCATATTCATCAGTAATGACTGGGTTTCTCTATTCCTACTGGAACAAAGTAGAATCTTTAAACTTTCTTGTTTCTAATGTACTGTATTTTTCTAACTCACTGAAAATATACTAACTTATTTAAAACCAGGTTGCCTTACATATTTGTTACATCTGCTAATGTTGGAATTATTTAATAAGAAACCACTTTATTTGTTGTGTTACATGTATATAAACAAAGGTTTTTATTACACTTTTCAGACTGTGACTGAACTGGATACAAGTGAGCCTTAACATTCTTTTTAAGGGATTTTGTAATAGTAAGATACCATCATTAGAAGTAAGAAATTCTCATGCATTTTAAAAATATTATGAAATTTTGGGAATAGAAAATTATAATTCTTGTACTGCTGTAATTTCTGAAGCTGGCTATTAATGTGATAAAAAGATAATACGGTTTCAAAATTATTTCTGCTTTCTTTAGAAAAAGATAGTCATATAGTCATAAACATTATAATCAATTCATCTGTGGCCTAATGGCTGTGTGTGCAATATGTATGTGCAAAGGAAAGGAATAATAAAGTTTTGCGTGTTTCCAGTCCATTTTAGTTTTAAGTCTTTAGCCTGGAGACAAAAAACAATGCATATTACTTGGACAGTGTGCAGTAATGGTAATCTTTTTGTATGCATAGCCAGCAGTGTCCATAATAAGCAACAGTTACAAAAATATATATGCATGTGTAAGGGTACCCAGGTGAATAACATTTATTATTGTGTCTGACCTCAGGAATCAAGAAAACTGCCCAAGAGGCAGGTTCTGTTAGTCAATCAAAATAATCTTAAACATGTGATTATCAGCTAGCTAAAAGTATGTTTTGCAGTACTTGGTAAAATTTTACCTGCAACTAAAAGCAAGGACTTAAAACATGCAGTAGATTTGAATGAACAAGATAAAAAGTAATCAAAGTTCATTTTTTGAGTAGGTGTCAACTTCATGCTGGAAGATTTCACTTGACTTAAGACATGATTAAATATTTAGTATCTCTAGTTTGGCACCATTGTCTAACCAACCAACCAAGCAACCGGAAAGACATTACCTTTAAAACTTTTGACTCCTTTTCAGTCTGATTTTTAAGTCTGCTGATAAATGATGAAATAATAAAATCTTAAATGTGGACTGCTGTGTGTTAGCAATGGGGTCTTTTGTAAGATGGGCTTCTTTTTGCATGTTTAGCAGTCTTGACTCAAGTTCAGTTTTATTACATATAGTTGTGATTTTTGTGAGTGTGTCAGAAGTTGTGACACTGCACCCATAAAGTAACATAGTGCATGGAGCTCAGTGATGCGTCAGTTAAGATGAGGTGATGTGCTAAGCAGCTAAACCTGCCAGAACCAGCCAGCAAATGAAAGCGTCAAAATTAAAAAAAGGATGTTTTCTGTGCTGGTAATGTGTCCCTGACTTTCTGTAACATAGGAGAATGTGTTACATTGTCTTTCTGACAGTGTTTACAGCTCTGAAAGCTGGCAAGATAGTGCGTTTTGTCCTTTAATTAGTATTACATGTAGCAGGTAATGCACCACAAAGAATTATTGTCGGGTGCCCGGCTTCACTCTTGAGTTGAATTTCTTGGCATGCATGTCTCAAACACATAGTATGTGGTTATGATCAGCAACCTGATCATAATCCTCTTATATTATTGCTTTTTTCTTCTCCGTAAGGCAGAATAATGTACAAAATAGGTCATATGCACACATTATTTGCTGCAGCTAAAAGACTAGAGAGTCTGCATTGGAAGCATGATATATATTACATATTGTCTGTTATAGGGCAGATGTACCACTCTTTATATTCTTAAGTAATACAACCAGTTAGGAGGTCCTAGAATACCAGGGGAAATAAATGCAATGTGCTGCATGATGTATTTTTGTTATACTTTAATATCATTAAAATGTGTTTTTGTTTTTCTTATTAAACTCTTAAACCAAAGTCCAGATAATTAGAAACAGAGCAAACAGACATATGCAACATGGATATGTACAGGTAGCTAAGAACAAATTCAGGTGCTAAATTACAAGATACTAAGGAACAGAGCACAAGTCACAAGTTTCCTTAGAAGATCACTGTTGATGCAGTGTCTAGGTGTGCAACAGCAGCAGCAGTGCTTCCCTTGTTTTTAAGTGTTTTGGTTGCTCAATGTCTTGTAATTTTAGGTTTTATAAGGGGACCCAAAATGCAAATATGACTGACAAATCCAAAGATGTCTCTAAGCCATGACCCTGTAACTTTATTATCTGTCTTCAGAAACTATGCATTTTTATGGTCTGTTTCAAGTTCACAGTGCCTTTCTTAACTATTTTTCTCTGGTTGTGCCTTTATGGTTTATACTGCTTAGAAAAAACAATATGACCTAAAGAACATGACATAAAGCATTCCTTTCTGCATCAGTCACGTCTGTGGCAGAAGTTGTGTTTTCTTTATTTGAAAAGTTGTTTAATTTAACTGTTTATAAGACACCTAGTTGTATTTTTTTAATGTATTGTTTGAATAAATATTTCACCATGTTTTCATAAATTGTATCAATTCTTATTTCCCTTTATAATGAGCTAATGTTGTTTATTCTATTGTATGAGGCTCCACTTCAACGTATAATTCTGAGACTGACGTCTTTCTGTCATGTGCACTGATTTGTCATGATGCAGTATTCAAAGTAATTTTCATCACTGTAAATTTCTAAGAAAAGCTCAGATGTTAGAAATTACCATGAATGATAGAACTGTTAGATTATGTGGTAACTTTCTGTTTTAAGCAGGAGAGCATGTTTTGACTACTTCATATTTTGCAAGGCAACAACGGAAAAAGCCACTAAGCATCATACTTTGGACCCTGACCATGACAAAAGTGTACTGCAGAACAATGAAAGCAACACAAGTAGCTTTAAATTGTCTTATCAAATATAAAGAAATGCTATAGGCATTATAAAGTGCAATCTATAAAAGACAGCGCTCCCTGATATAAAGGTATTTCCTTATTCAGTTATAACATGCATGTAAATGATGTACCCCGGGATTCATGAAGCTTGGCGCAAGGACGGCGTTAGCCTTGCACAAACCGTGCGGCATAGAGATGGCGCAGCAGCACCACATGCATATTAATGAAGGCATGCTGCAGCAACGTCCATGTACATAGGAAACGTGCGCAAGTGCAGGGGGCATGTCTAAGCGCTGTTAGCTTTGTTTTCTTGACTTCGCTGACCCTGCCATTTTGATTGAAGTGTTGTGCCATTGCTTTTTTCATAAGTTACCTGTTTCATTTCATTGGTAAGTTAATCACTGCTTGCTGTTTGTTCAATTTTTATTCACTAATTGCACACTACTTACCTTTTGTACTTTACTTATAAGAAAGTTTAAAAGCAAAGAATTATTCATTTTAGTTACCTCAAGCAGTTACCTAAACACTTGGTAACAAATTCTAGTTTGTCCATTACTCAGCAATTATATTCAATTACTTGCACTAAAATTACCTCCCACCCACTCCTCAATTATGTAGGTAGTTCTCAAAATTACACAACTATGAGTACAGAAAGCCCACTGTAACAGGTCCTCCTCTCCTCCTCCCATGTTCTGAAAGAATGAAAGGCTCAACATCACAAAGAGCCCACACACACAGTACCAACCTCCTCCCACAAACAGGAAACACAACAAGAGAAACAGACATATTAGTCAAACAGGGCCAAGAAGCTCAAAATCCTCACAAACATAATACATTCAAAAACAAACAAACACGACAAACAAAAGCAACATAGAAACCAGAAATAGCAAAACCAAACACACAACAAAACAAAAACATAAACCACTCTCTAAAGCAAGCCAAACACAAAACCACACAAAAAAAGAAAATACAAACAACAGTCACCACCCTTAAACAAAAACACAAAACACGTCACCCTGCATGCAAATCAGCCTGGCGCATCCACCACCGCAGAGCCCAGGGAGGTAAAATAACAGTCCACGGTGCACAGCCTGTGAAGGCTAAACATCCACACACTAACACTGATACTCTCGGTAGGGCTGAACCAAAGTACATGACATGGAGCATAATGCGGGCAGGAGAGTGTCAACACAAGCACAATGACCCCCCTGATGAATGAAGACCTGTACTTATATCCCACCCTGGTGTGAATGAGGATGGAATGACCTTTAGGACTACATGCCAAGATGAAGCCACCTCTGGTGAATGTGTGGTCATCATGAATCCAACTTGGCTGAAGAGATGGGATGACTCAATCGTCAGAATGGATGTGAATTTGATGATGCCACATGCTGACAACAGATGAATGTAAGCTGTCATTGGCTTTGATCGGATGCAACCAAAGCTGCACCTGCCTGCATGTGGGCCCTGTCACCATGGCAAGGCTCTTGCTACCCCCATACTCTAGACTTATGCACCAACTTTACAAGGGACTAAGAGTAATGCTACTCTGGGCACCTGTATAAAAAACTAAAACTATAGAGCATGAAAGAGAAATGAAGAGCCATACAAACAACAAGATGCTAAAGCAGACTCCCACATCCAGTTTAAACCTCATCTAGGTCTGCACAGGCTAGGTTCAGGCAACCCTCAGAAGCCTCCAACAGTTGACGAAACTTGGACGAACCACAAAAGTCACCTGATATTCATCAAAGATTCCACAAAGGAGGGACCCGGACAATCAGGAAACGCATCCCTCGATATCCATGGTTAGCCTAACAGTGGGTACTACCCATGTGCAGCTTACAGCCTGCTACAGACCCTTCCAAACCCGAAAACCACCCTCCCCCCCCAAGAACACTGGAAAATATAAAGGTCTCTCCAACACCCTTCAATATAAAGGTCTTAAACACCCAAATATAGACTGGGAGCAACACTCCCAAACCTACACCCACACCCTAGAAACAAACAACAGAATACAAACTCTCAAATGGCTATGGAACAACATCCACTAGAACCACAACCAAACTCCAACATCCACAAGAGGGAAAACATACTGGACCTACTGCTATGCCCCAACCTCTATGCTCCATCCTCCAAGATCAGACCATAAACTAATCTGGATATTCACCAACATGGGGTCTCACCCCCATAAAACCATCGTGAAAAATAAACTCTAAAGCAAATTTCCCTTTTCTAAAAAAAAATTTCAAATCCTTCTCTAAGCGCCTGTGAAAAAATCCTGCCCAACTTGCAGAATCCTTTATAACGCATTCTATGAATCCTTCAACCCCAGATCTGTGGATCCCAAATACCAGCAAACAAAACCAACCCCTATAAGGTTCCACAGGCAGACGCCCTGCATGGTGGACCCCAGCCATAAATAACCGGACTATACTATAGAGCAATAGACAAAAATCCCAAAAGGGCAGGCATCACCAAAAGGCAACTAAAAAATAGGCAAAGGAAAGCATTAAAAATAGGCAAAACTCCCAAAAAAAAAAAAGGCAGGCAGGCACTCATAAAAAAAAAAAAATCTTTATTTAAGGAAATTTTTCTTTTAGTTAGCTTAGATACCTGGGTGCCAGATATGTTCAGAAAAATCACAAAATTCCAAAAATACAAAAACCCAGAACCAATGAAGACATTGGTTCAGACAAGTCCCCTCAACACACCCAAACAAAAAATCCATCCCAGCACAGTGCTGCCCCTGACTCCCCTCAGATGCCTGCCCTCCCTATCTCAAGCAAAACTACAAAAATACAGCATCAATGGGAAAAGATGGGTGCCCAGGTGAGCTGCTGCCGTCCAAAGCTAAAGACAGAACACCCAAACCCATTCAATCTCTGTTCAATCTCAACAGGACTACTACTACAGGATACCCGTGCAGTGCCAGTTACAGCAACAGTGGTCCCTCTCCATAAAGGTGGTGCCTCAATGGATGGTGGATCCCCAAGCATATAAGCCTGCCCTCTGCCTCAAAGCTAGTATGAAAAGGATCATCAAGGATCATCAATAACCTCATAAATTGGGACATACAAACACTGGATCCTACCACAGTTCGGCTTGTTATGGGCAGATCCTGCCTCTTAAACCTGGTTGATTTCTTTGAACATCTCCCAAGTCACCATTGCTGGGAAGGTGGTCCACACACCTACCTGACCTCCAGAAAACCTGGACCTGCCAAATATCCCTTTCCCGGGTATAGATAGATATACCAGCCAGCAAATATAAAACTATGTCACTCTATGTCTATTTCAAACTTCCAAGCTGAAAGAAAGAACCCACATGGTTTGATTGCTGGGAGCCATGTCAGACCAAAAACCAGTAGTGTGTGTTGTCACAAGGCTCAGTCCTGGGACCTCTCTTGTTCGCCAAACAAACAGATGCCATGCTGCGGTTAAAGAAACTCAGCTCTACTCGTTCCAGAGGCCTGCCTGTTCACGCGTTATTATGACGCCTGTCCAAGCTGGATTGTGAATTAATGGAAGCCATGACAAATCAGAAATCAAATCCCCCATCCACTCGCCAGCTCACGCCACCTCAAGACTTTGAAAAATAAAAGGCTGGAGGGACAGATTCATAATACAGACAGAGCTCAGAGGCTCTTCACTCCCAATCCAGGTCAGGTTAGGTAGAGTGGCTCATTGACTCTCTTCAAGAGTCAAGGAGGGTGTGGTGGGGTGGTGATCGGTGAGGGGGTTCCCCAGGATCACTGTGTGTGTCACAGGACAGAGCACAGTATACACACCCTAAAAAAAAAAGAAAAAAAAAAAATTAAAATGGGTGCGCCAAGCCAAACATTCTCTGGCTAGGCTTATAAATGCCCTAGGGCATATAGCCTAGTATGAACCTATGAACCTATGAACATGTCGGCTGCAGATGCGGAACCTAAAATGCTGACTAGTACAGCCTGCCTCTAATAATAATCACTCCTGTCTGTGTCCGTGGATACTGAAATGTATGCAAAGCATAGACAGTTTTGCGAACACCAAAATAAAAAGTAAACACAAAGGCACGTAGCTGAATATTGAGTCCCCATCCCTCGAACAAATGACATTTAAAACCCCGTGCCCGTATTCCATTGTAGTGTTGATTGTTATACTAAGTGAAAGCGAAACGCAGCATGTTAGCACGCCGCTGCCCTTTGCTAAGCCTAGGCCAATGGTTAGGGTTACCACCTGTCCCACTTTGTGAGGGGCAGTCCCTCTCTGGGCAGTTGTGTCCTTACCAAAACTATTAGAAATGTTAAATGTCCTGCGATTGTAGGACATAATTATGCCCCATATTTTACGTAATAGTTCCATAAAATAGTTAATTCTGTATCTAAACTACCTATATGTTAGAAGAAACAGAATAAGCAACTAAACCGCTAAAAGAATAAGCTGTCACGTAGGCATAAAAGTAAAGTACTCTCCTTTGTACTGACCATGGGCATGTGTCGGACTGTAAAATCTGATGTATGTCCCGAAGATGTCCCACTGTGGCCATCTGAAGAGGTGGCAACCCTACCAATGGTCACAGCATTCGCTCAATATCTGCCCATTTGAGGTCCAGGTTGTCCCTGTCTGGACGGCCCAAAGATGAATGGGTATTACCCGGGTCTACCTACCATGTCATGAAAGATAGGTATTTGCTTGTACCTATGTGTGTGAAGTAGAGCATGTGGAAGATCAAATATGCCAGGGTTGTCCTCACAACCATATTGGTACCAGAGATATGTAAAGTACGCAATGTGTTCTGTTGTCTGTGCCATGGGCCATCAACCAGAGAAGGGATGGATGGTGTGTGTGGAATATGGAGGTGGGGGGTGACGGGTAATGTAATAATTCACCAAGGGGAGACTGGGTCAGATGCACAATATGTGAACTGGAGGTGTACAAGGGAGCAGTGGGTGAATCAGAAAGGAAACCAAAGAACAAGCATTCACATCCACAATACAACCTGATAGGCCATACTGCAGAACACAATCCCACAAACATGAACATTAAAATGTGTGATACACATGTACAGGAACATTACCGACTCACATCCACATAATGGTCTGGCCTGAACCGTGCCATCCAACCCCAACACACCTGGATACATAATTGAATGCCCATCATCCCCTCCACAGCACCCCCCCCCTTGCTGAATGTCCACCAAAACCACCCATACATGGGCTGCTAGCTTGGCGCAGCCATATCTGCACATAGTGCCCCCTCCCCACATCTAGTAGGCAGCTGCACCCTAGGTAGTCTCAGTCTTGCAAACTAGGTATCCCATGCATGCATAACCCTACCACATTTTCGAATAGCCAGCTGAATGGGGTACGTCGTTTACAATTTTTGGACATCCCTCATGGGATAAGTGTCTATTCTCAAGATTAGACTTTGTGGCATAACACGATGTCCACCCCCATTGACATCCGGGCACTAGGGCTACCACCTGTCCCACTTTTTTTGAGGGACAGTCCCTCCTTGGCCAGTTGTGCCCTACATAAAAATTGGAAAAATGGCAAATGTCCTGAGATATTAGGACAAACATATTTCCTATAGTTAATGTAATAGTTGCATAAAACAGTTATTCTGTTTCTGAAACATGTAAATGTTATAAGAAACAGAATAAGCAACTAAAGTGCTACAAGACTAAGCATTTATATAGGCAAAACAGTGAAGTTCTGTCCAATGTACTGGCTGTGGGTATGTTTTGCCTTGGAAACTCTGATGTTTGTACAAAACATGTCCCACTGTGGGCATTTGAAAAGGTGGCAACCCTACTGGGCACAAGTCAGATTAGCAGTACCTGACCACAACCCTGCTCAGCCTCCACCTGGTCTTGCAGAACCTATGACCCGGGATTAAACACCTGACCGTGATGCACGTCTCTCCACGTGCATTATCAGGAATAAATACATTTCACATGTTCCCATGAAGCTTCCCCATAGCCATCTTCCAAATAGTACATGTCCACAAATTGTATACCCCGTCCATGTTCCTCATCATAATGATGCACACAACCCCTGTATACAAACGGTACAGGTACCTCCCGTATGCGGTTGTTCATATACATGGCCATGTATAACTCCAGATATGTCATATATATATAAATGTACATACATTCGTATAGCTACACATCATAAATACATGCATATAAGTACTTGTCAAGTATGTGTCCAATTCATAAATATGTATACTTGCAAATGTATACATATGCCTCTCAGAAACATATGAACAGTAACATGTACTATACATATGTACACCAACCGACTGTCACATATATATATATATATATATATATATATATATATATATATATATATATATATATATATAAATATATCCATGAAGAATGAACATGGACACAATAAAGCAGTTCCTAACGAATGTGAAGGGAAACAGCAGGGGAACCCCCCATAGTATTTAGTGCTGTCATATCAAGACGCCCAGAGGTGAGCAAACCTCCTGCATCCCCAACCACAGGTAGGATGCTAACAGTGGAACTAACTGTGTGCACGTGCTAAGTCTGACTTTCAAACAGGTACAGGGCAGTCCCAATCACTATTCAGACGAACCAAACCAGTTGACTTAATGAACACCCTGACCGTTATATGAACGTATGTCCCAGGACTATATGCTTGGGATGTCTGAATATACTTGGAGTGAGTCAACATGTAGGACAGGGCCCAGAGCAGTAGGGAATGGTGCATGTGTAGTGGTGTGGTTTTCTTAACTGGAGAATGGATGCCTGTTGTGTCAGTGATGTGTTGAGGCATGTGTACGGATAACTATGAATTATGGGTGTACGTATAAATGAAGCAGCATACAAATAGTGTAGTGGTTATAGCATCCGCTTACCGAACAGGCATTCACAGTTCAAGTTCGACTATAGCACATATCATTTTCCATGTGGAATGAATGTTGTCCTGCTGTATAAATGACATAATAACATGTAAAAGTGAACTTGAGTATCGCATGGGACTTTTAACCAGATCATTTCAATCAAAGGGGTACTGTCATAATGAATAAGGCACAAGTAAGCACAAATAGGTGGTAGTAAACATATATAACAAACAGTAAGCATATGCAACTGCGCTTGCGCAGATGTAAGCAGCGCCCACCATAGGAAATGTATATGAGTATGTACAGATGTAAGATATATATATCTTATATATATCATATATATCATATATATATATATGATGAATGAACATCATAACAATAAAGCATAGACAAGGGATAAGAAGGGAATCAACAACAACTACAGTATCATAGAGTGCTGTCAGCGTATGCCATATCACGCTGGCCAAAAGTGAGAAAAAGCACTGCTACACACACGACAGGCAGGATATTACCAGTGAGAGTAACATAGTTGAATTACTCAGTCTACTTTACACACAGACAGAGGATAGTCTCTGCTGGGACTGCCCAAAAATTAATAAGAGCGTTTAGCCCTCCGACCATTACATAAGCAAGGGCAGGTATGTTAAAGACTAAATGGTGGGAGAGCCTGGGAATACACGAGGTGGGCAACATATGTGTAGGGCCCCTAATGCTCTGGAGAAGGTAATGTTTGGAGGTGTGTCATGGCTGCAAGAACAAGTGCATAATCGAAGTTACGCTTGTAAGTTGAACACAGGTTGGGTGGAGGAACTATAGGTATAAAATTATGAATCCAGGAGTGCCAGGGTTGGATGGCCCGGTTCTAATTGGACTGCCCCGTGGAGGTCAGCGAGTTCGTAATAGGTATATATGCATACACACATGCAGACGTCAATATGTAGAAGTACATTCTCTGTAACACATGCATTCCATTTGTAGACATAAATAATAGGAATGTGCACATACAAACATCGACAGTACATGGAATAATAGGCTGTGCAGATGAGGGACGGGATGAAACTGCTACAACGCAGAGGCGTGTACAGTGTCCTAAGTCAGTGCTGTGCTGACGATAATCAAATGTGAGGGCCTCCCCACACATGGAATCATTCCTGTGATCTGCCGACTATGGCAATGACAAGTACTAAACTGGTCTAATTGTAAAGGAAATACTCTGAACACGTCCATAAACAGGCTCCCAATTATACACACACACACACACACATATATATATGTGTGTGTGTGTGTGTGTGTGTGTGTGTGTGTGTGTGTTGGGCGGCCACGGTGGTGCAGCGGTTAGCGTTGCCACCTCACAGCAAGAGGTTCTCAGGTTCAATTCTCAGCTGGGGTGCTTTCTGTGTGGAGTTTGCATGTGCTCCGGTTTCCTCCCACATCCCAAACACATGCAGTAAGTGGATTGGACACTCTAAATTGGCCCTAGTTGTGAGTGTGTGCATGTGTGTGCCTTCTGTGGAAGGTTGGGTGCCCGGCTGGCAACTCAACACTGTAAAACTCCACTGCCAATCATGAGCGGACAGATGATCCACTGTGGCGACCCCTAACTGGGAAAAGCTGAATGAAGAAGATATATATGTGTGTGTGCATATATATATATATATATATATATATATATATGTGTGTGTGTGTGTGTGTGTGTGTATAATCTAACGACATATGGGTTTATGGTTGTCTGCATATGTATATATTCATATGTGGGTATGTGTATTCATATGTGGGTATGTGTATTCATTCTCTGTATGTATACATTCGTACTACGGCAAGGGAGAAGCATATCTCTATCTCGCTATGGGTGGATATACACACACATAGCTCTACATATATACATCTACATCTGGTTATTCTGTTCCTTGCCATATAGATTACACTTTGCTTTAGTGGGTCTCGCAGTGGGTGTGGATGCTCGTTGGGCAATGCCTCTGCCCAATTAACACATTCACTTGCATCCCCAGGGCTGTCCATATTGGCCAACATCAGCCAACACCTGCACACCTAGACCCATAAGTAGATACCCATAGTTCCCCCACCCTCGCCTCCTTGACAGCACCCATCCTTATATATATATAGATATATATATATATATATATATAGATATATAGACAGCAAGATATGAATATACATGTATGCATACATATGCAGATATATCTGTATATATTAATGTAAATAGATTTTATATATATGTATATATATATATATATATATATATATATATATATATATGTTACAGTAAATATATACATGTATATAGCTAGGATATGATACAGCAGTTACGGGTAACATATGTTCACAGGCCGGGCATATGTTGGTGGGAGGTCCAATAAGCAACCACGTAGCATCACTCCCTCCCCAGCTAGGCGGAGAGACATACAGACACACAATAAAGGTAAATACACCACTGCTTCCCAGACCACCGGCAGGAAACTACCAGTGGGAGAGATCTGCAAGGTCTACACTTAGACATCGATGTCCCTTGTGGGACACCAAAAATTAATGACCGGAGCCAGGCCCTGTAATGATTTCTCTGACCAGGCTGTAGATGTACACGGACCAGTAGGTTGTGCAAGCCTGATAACACATGGGTTGACACAACGTATGACATGTGTCCTGACATGGGGAGAGTGGGCAGTGTATAGTTGTGTGTTTATACCCCACCTGTGCTCACAGTAAGGATGGTAAGAATGAGTGGTGTAGAGGAGTGGCAGATAGGGGAACTATGGGTATGTGATTATGGGCTTAGGGGTGCAGGTGTTGGCTGGCAGAGCCGTATTAGGTCTGCCCCATGGATGTAAGTAATATTCCGATGTGGGAATAGCAGACGCCCATACCTCCCAAACCCTAACAGCACATCCACTGGATAGTCCATAAACCATTGGGGAAACACATAGGGACCATACCATTGAACTGTTCCTGATTACCAGGGATGTCCATGATTACGACTCAGAATCTAACTCTGTTCCACCTAAACCCTTCTAGAACTAGTGATATTAGGAGGAAAGGCAGTGGAATACACGTAATGAATAATGACAACATGTATGAGTCATAAACAGAATGTACCTCAGACAATGTGTATGACTACATATGCTCTGGGTCTGTCAATGTGTCAGGTTAATAGCACCAAACTTCTAAATGTGTCCCTGAAGTTGTTATGCAGTGTCCCTGATTCAGTGTTGATTCTTCCTCATTCATATGAAAGGTCTGATACTGACAGAAAGTGCATATTCCTCTGACTGCCTTAGAAAGATGATAGAATAGGTTAGGGTTACCACCTGTCCACCTTTGCGAGGGACAGTCCCATTTGGGCAGTTGTGTCCTGCAAAATAATTGAAAATATGGCAAATGTCCTGAGATTTTAGGACAAAGATTTCCTATATTGTCTGTAGTAGTTGCATAAAACAATTATTTTGTATCTGAAACACCTAAATGTTATAAGAAACAGAATAAGCAACTATAATGCTACAAGAATAAGCTTTTATTTAGGCAAAACAGTGAAGTTATTTCCTTTGTACTGGCTGTGGGTATGTTTTGCCCTGCAAAATCTGATGTTTCTACATAAAAGTCCCACCTTGGGCAATTGAAAAGGTGGCAACCCTATAATAGGTATGCGGTAGCATGACTCAGCCAACGGATGTGGGTCCCAAAACCCAATTACTTGTCTGTATTGAAGAGTCTCAGTTCCCACGTATCAGCCAGATGGGAGCAGATTGTAAGAGGAGCACACAAATAATATGAATAAATCACTGGACAGGCCGCCGATTCCGTACAGTCGAACGGCATGCCGATGCCTAATGGGCAGCCATTCCCGATACTGTAGGCATGTAATCCAATGTAATACACATCACAAGGTAATATTGTGGTCCTCGCTCTCACCCAGGGGTGTGAGTGTCAGATGCAAGCACCAATGTCGGTGCATTTGCAAGTGTGGGAGAGAGCGGGTGTAAGCCTGTTTGGCTACTAGTATGTGAGTATTGCACTGGTAAAGCAATGTAGAGGCTAACTGAGTATAAGAAGCTGTAACCAGAGGTTAGCATTACTTAACACCAAGCAAACCCACGCACACCCACTCACAACTGCGTTAATGTGCCTTACTCCCTCCGTATCCAATGGCCTTGTTCTGCTCTGTGACCAAATAAACATCCTCTGCAAGGCTTGGAACCAGGACCCTACACACACAGCTAATGTGATTTACCAATACGCCATGGCAGATATACAGACAACGGACAGTACCACAAACATATAATAAAGTGCAGTCATTCAACAGTGTAGGAATGTATCCCATCATGTAGATGTATATGTGAGTGGTTATGTCCAGCATATAGGTACATACATATATAGAAATATATAAGGAACATACCATGTGGCAGCAAAGCATTACAAACGAATGAAACGGGAAACACCAGTGACGCCTGTATTATGTAGTGGTGTTGTTCTATGAAATCTCAAGATTCCCTCAGACAGACATGTGTCATTCATACACGCAAACAGTTGTACATTGGCCGTATACATCACTCTGTGCATGCAATGTACATTAACACAACAGTACCTGTCCAATCATTATGTGTGAACAGTACTCATGCAAGGTGCTGTGTGCAACATCCTCATCATGATAAAGGTAAATGGGGTAACCATAGAGGGATTGGTAATGCTGTGTGTACAATGGGGTCATCCACATCATGTGTACCTGGCATTCACAAGCCCATGGGAACAGTGGGATGGAGGTCCCCAGCCATGGGCAGCCGCCACTGCACCTAAACAGCTGCAAAGGAGACAGTGCTGGGGGCTGTCCAGGAGGGGCAGCATCACCCTGTAAATGTGACACTCCACCCTTGAGCTTGCATATCTGGCTTCAGAACCCCTTAGTGAGCCCCCAACGCAACATGTCCAGGACCGCACAACAGCAGACATGTACCTGTCTGGTCCTGCTCCCAGGGGGGACATGCCCCATCCTCAGTGGTGGTACCACCAAAAGGTGGTGCAGAGCCAACAGACATTGATGTCCAAGGCTGGGCCTCAGATATGCTGGTGCCCGGTGCCATGGTCAGCTGAAGTGGGACAGGAGCTTCTGCAGGGACCTTCCAACCTATTCAGCCTATGGTGTTGCAGTTTAAACCCACATATGGTTTAGTGATAGACAACAGCATACAGGATTACCTACAACAGTATGCGTAGATATCAGCATCAACCCAACACAACAGATGGTATACATTTGCAGACGGAGCACAACACATGCATATATACTGTATGCCATCTGTACAATTTGTAGTAGACGTGTGACCGCAGGTATGAACAGTTGCCCATTATTGGCTTGTCACTGGGAACCCCAGACAGTGTCTGTCATACCACTGTTTTATGTGACATATGTCCAGTCAGGGATGCGATGGCAGTAACACATCCCTATCATCATGTACTGTCTGCAATTCTCACACTATGTTTCTGCTGTGCACAGATGTGTGTTCAGTGTGTAACACAGGAAACAAATGGTTCAACACACTGAACAGTTCACAGATGGCCCTATAGATGGGGGTCCCTCATGAACAGAGTACTGTCATGTCTGTATTAAAACATGCAGAATAGCCATTACCACACACATGTTAAACAGGCAGTAGTTTCAATGCAGCATAGCTGCACTTACATGCTGTAGTCATGTTTGGCACATCACCCTCCTGTCTTTAGGCTATTTCCCACTGTGTATGATGTTTGAGGTACATCCAGATATAATCTGTGATGTCGTTTCAGAACTCCACATCCAGGTACCACTCACAGTGACTGTCATGGCCAAATACCAACATGTTTTTCCTAGATAGTGTACTGTGTTTATCATGTGAATGGCTATGGGAACACCATTGCAGCTGATGTTCATCGTGTTTCACTGTTGCAGTCATTACACTTGGGTTATCCTGTTGGCAGGCTACCCGCAGTCGGCCAGAATTCCAAAGTCTAGGTCCGGCATCGGTTGCTGTCACCTCTTCCCTGACAGTGCGCCAGGGGTATAAAAGATGCAGCCGATGCCATTTTCTTCAGTCTTTCTTGCCACGCGGTGCCCAAAGCAAAAGCAGTTCACAAGTGCCGGTCAGCCGACTCCTGAGATTTTCGAAATCGAATTTCAGAACCAAAGTCTTCAATAAAGCTAAGTACCCCGTTGGGGAAACTTTTTCTTGCCCCAGACCGTTGTCAGTAAAAGTTAACAATTGTATTTCTTGTGGGAAGCAAATACCTCATAAGGGCTTTCACTCTTACTGTATTCCTTACCTAGGCCCTGACCACGATGTTACTAGTTGTCGGTTTTGTGCTAGATTCAACAAACGCACTATTAAGCGTCGGTTTGATTTTGCTTTACATTACTTTGGCCGAAGGTTTAACTACATAATGCCGTCAGGACAACCGATGACCGGAATTCATAAAAAACGCAAAGACAAGGAAAAGGACAGGCATCCGAGGTCCAAAACCAATGACAAAGCCTTTTCTAGGCCAGTCACCGGTTTGCCGGTTCTCAGTGAGGTGCTTTCGCAGGCCCTGACACCTGCTACCTTAGAGCCACAGGCCGTATCTGACTCCCACGTGGAGACACCTAGGCCTCTGGAAACTCAAGGTATTGGGCCTGCGGAATCTATTCCCTCAGATAGGTCTGGAGCCGCTGAGCAGGCATCGGCTTCTGAGGGTGTTTTCAGACCTTCACAGCTTACTATTAAGTCCACTACAGCAGCCAAGGCAAAGTCAAAAACACCATTAAAGACAAAGAAACAAGTACAGCATTCTCCTGGACAGTCATCCATGCCAAAGAAACAGATGCTTAAAATGGCCGAGGACCTAATAACTTTGATCAGGGGTTCCCATCCCCCAACTGATAAAAGGCCTAGGCAAGACACTGACTATGACTTCTCTGACCAGGTTTCTATTTCCTTTGATTCCTCTTCAGATCAGGGATATTCTCTCCCTCCCTATGAGCCCTATGAGAACTCTGATGCAGAAGAATCTATACCTTCAGCGTCTCCGCCTGAGGATTATTCTTTTGGGGAAACCTTGCACACCATGAGGGAGCATTTCCATTGGGAGAGCCAGGATTATTCAGAATCCAAGAAAAGGCTCACAGACTTTCTTTTATTGCCTCAGCACAGGCCCCTGGCTATCCCCCCTGTGCTTGATATCGTTGATGATATTTTCTCTGAATCCAGTCTGTCTCCTGATTCTTTACCCCCTGCACCAGTCAAGCCAGACAGGTACTACAGGGTCCCAGACTCTCATAAATGTCTCTATAAAAACCCTGCTGCTGACCCAGAAACAATTTCTCAGCGTCCCAAAGGGGTTTAAGGCTTCCACTGCAAAAAACCCTTTCCCCTCTGATAGGGATTCTAGAGCTTTGGATAGATGGGGGAAAAAAGTTTACACTTCTGCTACTTTAGCTGTAAGGGCTTTAAACTGCCAGTTTCACATGCTTAAATATCAACAGTACCTCATGTCTTTGTTAAAACAGAAAATGCTTACAAACTCAGAAAGTCCTGACTATAAGGAAATGCAGGATTTATTGCATGCAGCTGAACAAGTGGGAAAGCATACTCTGCAATGTGGTTTTGATTCATTAGAGGCTTCTTGTAGAGCTGCAGTTACAGGCTCTGTCATTTGAAGGCATGCTTGGTTGAAAGAACAAAGTTTACCTGAACATGTTAAAGTAAAATTATTGGATGCTCCACTACAGCATGATACTTTGTTTGGTGTTAAGGCAGAAGAGGTGTTAAAGAAAATGGAGGATAAAGCAAAATCAATGCAGACAGTAAAGGATTTCTTACAGGTTCAACCACCTAGGTTTAGCAGAAACTGGCCTTCAAATAAATGGTCCTTTCCCGTGTCAAGACAGGCCACAAAGAGGCAGATAAAGATGCCCAAGAGGCAGACCTCAGCCCCAAAGCTTATAGAGACCTAAACATTGGGGTGCTTTAGCCCCCAAAGGAGGAGAAGACAAATCACAACCTTATAGGAAACAGTCCCAATGACTTCCCTCTACAAATGCCAAGCACTTACCTTTTAGCAGCACCTTAGGGGGAAAGCTAGCACTTTTCTCACAAAATTGGCACATAATCACCTAGGACAAATGGGTCCTGAATACTGTTTCTCAGGGTTACAGGTTACACTTTCACACCCTTCCAAAATCAAAAGGTATGCCAGACCTGTCACAAAACCAATGGGCAGAGGCACAAAAACAAATTTCTGCTCTCATGGACATGAGAGCTATTCAAAGAGTACCACAGCAAGAACAGGGACAAGGATTTTACTCAAGACTTTTCCTGGTACCCAGAAAGGACAAAGCCTGGAGACCAATACTGGACCTGTCAATCCTAAATGCCTTCCTGGATGTTCCAAAATTCAAAATGCCAACACTGCAGCAACTTCTACCCATGCTGGGCAAGAAGGCTTGGCTAGTTACTTTGGACCTCAAGGAGGCATACCTGCATGTCCCAATCAGACAATCTTGCAGAAGATACCTCAGATTCATAGCTGGCCCAATGCATTACCAATTCTCTGCACTGCCCTTTGGCTTACCTACTGTGTCCAGGGTCTTCACAAAATGCCTGGCACCAGTAATTGCATTTTGCAGACAAAAAGGAATTCAAATATATCCCTACTTGGACGACTGCCTTATTCAAGCAGAGAGCAAGGACATTCTACTAAAGCATCTGGCGTTTGTAAAAATATTACTAATTTGCCTGGGGTACACAGTAAACAAAAAGAAATCAAAACTAGTGCCCTCTCAAGAGACAATATTCCTAGGTGCAAGCTTAAATACAACTGCCCAGATGGCTTATCTCACGCCAGACAAGCAAAGGCAACTGACTCATTACTTTCAAATGATGGCAACAAAGACCCAGCTCCCTGCAAGAAAAATTCTGCAGGTCCTGGGCTTCACGGCATCCTGCATTCTACTAATTCTATATGCAAGACTGCATATGAGGAAACTACAATGGTATCTAAAAAGTGTTTGGACTCAACATTGCCACAACCTGGAAACAATAATAACCCTAATTCCCTGCCTGCAACAGGAGTTTCAATGGTGGTCTCTGGCCTGTTGCCACAACAAGGGACAGCCTTTCACCTTACCCACAGCCAGGCAGACAATAACAACAGATGCATCAGATTATGCCTGGGGGGCACACATGGAAGGAGAATGTATTCAGGGCATGTGGCCCAAGGAACAAATGCATCTTCACATCAATCAAAAAGAGATGCTAGCTGTACAGAATGCCCTGACAGCCTTCAAGGATCTACTACATCTAGGACAACTATTACTAAAGATGGACAATACCACAGTTATGTGGTACATAAACAAGCATGGGGGCACACATTCCTACCCCCTCTGTAGGCAAGCCATGACTTTGTGGAACACAGCACTGACCTATCAAGTACATCTGCAGGCACAATTCCTGCCAGGAATGAAAAATACACCGGCAGACGAACTAAGCAGAAATCTCATGGATCCTCATGAATGGAAACTAAATCCACAGGTCTTCAGCATGATAACAAGGAAATGGGGACACCCAGACATAGATATTTTTGCCTCCCCTCACAACTGCCAACTACAGAAATTCTGCACAAGAACTTATCACTCACAAGCATGGAAAGTGGATGCTCTATCATTCAGCTGGAAAATCCTGACAGTTTATACCTTTCCTCCACTGCCTCTTCTTCCCAAGGTGCTCAGACAAAAGAAGCCAAAAATGATCCTGATTGCCCCAAACTGGCCAAGCCAGCACTGGTACCCAATCCTAAGGAGCTTGTCTCAAGGCCCAACCTGGCCTTTACCTCAAATTCCTCATCTTCTGACTCAACAACAGTCAACTCAGCACCTTAAATCTGGCTGCATGGCAGATAATATAGCCACTCAGACCACACATCTCTCTAAAGCTGTTATGGATGTCATTTTAGAACTCAGGAGGCCCAGAACTAGGAAATCTTATGCAGAACAATGAAAGATAGTCTGTGCTTGGAACCAGGCACAAGGACTCGAACCACTTGTTCCAAATATACCTCAGATTTTACAATACCTAACTGAGATGCTGAACAAAGGCCTATCCTTCTCATCAATTAAGATCCATGCCTCTGCCATTTCAGCTCATTACAATACGGAACCACCTATTTTCTTTCATCCACTAATAAGACAGTACCTCTGAGGGGCAAAAAACATAAGACCCCCAAGGAGAGCACCAATACCTACTTGGCACCTCAACTTTGTTTTAGAAACGCTCACACTGCCTCCTTTTGAGCCAGCCAATACAGCTGATATAAAATTCTTATCATGGAAAACTGCTCTGCTCCTAGCAATAACTTTAGCAAGAAGAGTCTCAGAGTTACAGGCATTAATGGCAGTGGAACCTTTCATCATTTTTCATCAGGACAGGGTCTCTCTAAGGACAAATCCAACATTTATGCCAAAGGTAGTATCCAGTGTGGCTCTTAACCAAACCATTAATTTGCCAACATTCTATCCAAATCCCCAGAATAAAGGGGAGAGACTTCTGCACACTTTGGACATACACAGACAGCTATGATTCTACTTGGACAAAACAAAAGCTTTCAGAAAAACTGAGCAACTGTTTGTAGCTTATGCTGCAGGATCACAAGGAAAGACTATCTCAAAGCAGACTATTACAAAATGGATAGGACACTGCATTTGCTTCTGCTATTCACAACATGGCAAATCAGTGCCTAAGGGCATTAGGCCACATTCTACCAGAGCAGCAGCCACTTCAGCTGCTTTCCTCAGAGGAGTACCAACCAAAGACATTTTAGAAGCTGCAACCTGGAGGTCAGTGCACACTTTCACCAAGCACTACCACTTACCTCTCTATTCTAAATCCAGAGCAGGCTTTGCCACTGCAGTTCTGCAGGGCCTGGTAGCCTCTCCTAATCTGATTTAGGCCCAGCCACCCAACCTCAGCTTTGGGATTCAACCCAAGTGTAATGACTGCAACAGTGAAACATGATGAACATAGTACAGTTGTGTACCTACCATAAATGTAGATGTTCGAGTGTATTCACTGTTGCAGTCCAGGTTACCTTCCCACCATCCCCCTTTTCTTTGCTGGGACTTTTCTGTACTTCTCAATTCTATACAACCTATGTGGTGTATTTGCTTGTAGATGAAGGAAATGTTTATTTTAGTACATGCATGCTTTTTGGCATAACTTTTTCAGCCTTCCTTTTTGGGGGCACCTGACATCTGGGGCAAGAAAAACTGAAGAAAATGGCATCAGCTGCATCTTTTATACCCCTGGCGCACTGACATCAGTGAAGAGGCAACAGCAACCGATGCTGGATCTAGACGTTGGAATTCTGGCCGACTGCAGGTAGCCTGCCAGCAGGATAACCCAAGTGTAATGACTGCAACAGTGAATACACTCGAACATCTATATTTATGGTAGGCACGCAACTACTTTCCACATGCAATCAGCTAGAGAAGGACTGCAATAGGTGCAGAGGCCATCACCTGATCATGTCCATCACTTACAATACACATGCTGCTGCTGAGCAGGTGTACACCTCCACATCCACCAGAGAGTGTGTGGGTGGGACAGGCAAAGTACACCAGAGAAGGGCTTGGAGACTTAACCCTAAGCACATCTGCCACATGCCTAACAGTACAGGGGTCAAACCTCTGACTGACTAGTCATTACTATTACATGTGCATGACATTACTACATGTGCCACAAAGCCTACATGTTGCTGTGCTGTAAGAACATATGTGTGTAGGTGAGAGACATCTGCATAGTAGACATACATTAGGTGTGACAGTGAACGGATGCCATTGTCATCACAACCACACTCTCTAATGGACTCGCAATGACACTCTTTGTCAGGGCCACAAATACACAACCTAACTACTTTGTTTGCCACACTGCAGTAATGCACAGGACTACATGCACCACAGAGGATATCTGGAGGTTCCATGGGCTAGGGCATGTGAAAGTGTTTGACATCTGTTGGTATGCCAACAAGGGTTATACTGGGAGTGACTGTGGTTGGGAGCATCATAACCCACATGCAGACACAAGGTGCCAGTACTGACATGCATGTATACATTGCTGCATGGGTGTGTAGTGATTGGCTGTGCAAGATGGCTGTACAAAGCTGTGTGAGAGGTACTCCTTGGCATTGCATCAACCGATAATGGTGTGCAGTGCAGGGGTCTAGTGTCTGCAATGTCCCACACAGATGGCTACTGCATGATCTGCCCTGACATCCTGGTTACCAATGTGTATGGCCATAGCTTTGCAATGCATGCCATGTCTATGTTTGATAGTCCTTCGCATGGACATTGCCTGGGATGTGCATGTCCCACAATACTGTACAGTGTCATGTACAGGTGTACCTGGTTTGGCAGGCACATGTTGTGTACACAGACTGTTATCCCCCGATATGCCAATACTGTCCTGGTGTGACGAAACCTGCTTATAATGAGCAGGTCGACCCTGCACCTGCATTGATAGTATGATACAGGTATTCCCTGGTGTCAGTGGCATTGGTCCATACAGGGCATGTGTACGGCATTGTATGGCCTCTGTGGATCACATTTGATGGCACCACATATGTTGCAGGCATCCAGTGGGGAACATAGTGAAGGCACAATGTCCGCAAATATGTGCCTATTGTACCACTGTACAATGTGCCATGTCCTCTGCAGGCCACTGCATTCACACCATGCCTACTATCTGTCATCAATGTGCATGGTACTAGCAACATAGAGGTATATCCTAGGCAACTGTGTTTGTGTATGGCACATGGGTGCAGGACACATACCGGGTACTAGTAGGGTTGCATACATTGTTCACCAGGCCTTTTGCCAGATGTAGGGGTATGGCTTGCCAACACAGTCCCATGGCTGACTGACAGCTGTACTCCTCGTGAGGTGGCCAGTGTGTCATTAGACGGACACCATATAGGAAAACTACAAAATCCTCTCCCCAACATGTCCAATGGTAAGACACTCACAGCCACCTCTACACAGGCTCTGACAGACAAACACACACTTGCCATGTCCTGTATACGAACCCCTACCTACCGTATCACACTGCAGCAATATGCGTTTAGGGCATGCGCTACGGTGAATACTGCATTACAGCACATGTAGGCCTAGGTGGGTGACAACAGCAGGATTGACAAAGGTGGTCATGTGATTTGTACAGAGAGTGCATACTCTACAAAGCACTGTACTTGTCTCACGCAGGCAGGCGCACACACACACACACACACACACACACACACACACACACACACACGCACCTGGCATGCCTGGGATTAGAACACCGACCTAACTACTTTAGCACACTACAGCATTATGCAGTTACAGAACACACTACCAACATTACTGGATTACAGCACTCCCAGATGTGTATATATAGGTGGGTGACATCATCAGCCTTGCCAAAAGTGGGTACAGGAATTGTATGGAGTGTGAGCAGTCTAAGAGCATTATTCAGTCCTCAGGCATACGGGGACAAACACACACACACACACACACACACACACACAGACACACACACACACACTTGGCAAGTCTGGGATTAGAACACTGCCCTAACTACTTTATTACACTACAGCATTACGCAGTTACAGAACTCGCTACCGAGATTACTGGGACATAGCACTCCCAGAGGTGTATTTGTAGGTGGGTGACATCATCAGCCTTGCCAAATGTGGGTATAGGAATTGTATGGAGTGTGAGCAGTCTAAAAGCATTATTCAGTCCTCAGGCAGATGGGGACAAACACACACACACACACACACACACACACACACACACACACACACGCCAGTGGTGGGAATAGAACACCTGCATATCTACAGATCACTATTACAATACGACATAGTTGCAAGTCGTACCACACAGACTACACATTTTACGGCTGTCATTATGACTTTCTAGGAATGCGGACATCAACAGGGATGCTGGCAATTTAGATGTACATACCTGTGAACTTGTGTGTTTAAAGTAGGAATCCATCCTGACCTGGAGTATGCTCATCTGTGGAATGGATGACTACTCTCACTATACAGGGTTACAATGGTCATGCCCATACATATAGAGGCACATAACCAACACAAGGTGTCACTGGGCATGCTCACACACTTAGTAGCACAGGGCTGTTCGGAATGCACTATGTGTCCATCTAGAAAAGGTTATACTGGGCATGCTCATACACTTAGTAGCACATGGCTGTTGGGATGCACTCTGATTCTAAACATGGAAGGCCACAGTGGCCATGCTATTACAGTTAGATGTAAAGAACACATTGTAATGGACTCTGATGTTAGTAGTTGTCATTGTTAGCAGAAACACTGCTCTACATATATCTGACACCGGTCTTATACACAATATCTGCTGCTGTCTGTCACCTTAGATGTACCATTCTATACCAAGCACAATATCACCACTCACAGTGATATCTTGCTAGGAGTGTCAACTGCTTGACCAACACAATGAGCCTTGCTAGGAGTGGCAACTGTTTGACCAACACAATGAGCCAGTGTCCTGCTGTAATTACGAGGTTGTCCAGTGCTTGTCATTCTGGGATGACATGACTGACAGCAGACAGGTCTTTGACACATATCACATGCATCCATGATTCAAGATAGTGGGGATAATATCTAAGCCACATTCGAACATATAGTTCCATTCCAAGGAAAATGTCCTAAACACAAGATAACACCCTGACACCTAGAGGACAATTGCATTGTATGCTTATGCTAACCAGTGCTAGATGTGTAGCATCCATAATCACAGCTGCTCACTGTAGATCCAACAATGGGGATACTGACATCTGTTCAGTGAAGAACACCTGGCTGAAGGCTCTGCAGTGCACAATAGCACTACCACCATATACCTCAGAACCAGACATGTGAGCCATAACACAGGTACAGACCACTCCAGGTGGTGGTGTCCCCACATACATAGAGGCCACTCACATGTACTGACCGGTACTCCCACAAAAGGCATCACAGATGAGTCAGGTGCAAGACACAGTGACAAATGCTGCATTCTAGGATGTAAACCTCAGACACCACCATGCCCTCGGACCACCAACACACATCCATACATGTTGTAGGACATATAAGAGTACACAACCATGTGACCCTTGACCAGTGGGCTGTACCAAGCTCTACATTAACTGTGCTGAGTACCCATGTACTGACACAGTTGCATCTTATGTTATGCAATGCAATGATACCAATGTCTGTAACCAGGTCAGCTGTACACATACCAGGGGCCCTCGGTTATTTACAGTATTAGCAGATGACTGTTGCTGTACACCAGTAAACACCCTCATGTTTGGATATGACATACATGTACCTACCCTGGATATGTACATCCCACACACACACAGCATACATGTAATTAACATAGCTGTTGTTGTCCTTTGTGCAGACAGGTGGCTACAGCCATTGCACACATGCACATGGAATGTAGGTCCATGGCTGCTGAATGATAACAGTACATAAGGTGTGATATCAATGTTGACAGAGGTAACATTCCCTCTGTACCAGTCACCGATTACACCTACCATATCATACAACAGTCCATGTGTCATGTATGTCATTACACATGTCTACCAATTGCAATGCCTACAAACATACCCATATGACAGGATTGTAGGACCTACACACATGTACATGTAGTGGTGTGCATTCAGATACCATCCATGTGCAGTTGCTGATGTATGCAGTTGACGTGTATCTTAGTACATCATGCAGTTGCAGTGCAGCCTCAACATTGCCAACTGTATATGGTGATATGCTGAATGTACAGAAAGATGTACCTCAGGTATGGACAAATGTGTGGAAATAACTAAGTGGTGGGGCATCTTTGCAGATGGATGTTTGCTGAACTCACAGGTGTGTCACAAGCAGTCCTACAATAACTTGTGTAACCGGTAAGCAATGGTTTTGTTAATTGAAGGGCATAACACACAACTTAGACAGCGGTCAGGGTGACACCAAAGGTAAATCACTTGACACCTGTAAGAGTTAAGACCTCCCGTGTGCATATATCAGCACTGTTGCCAAAGGAAGTGTCAGTACACTTTGTGATGTGTGCAATACTGCTGTACGTCTGTTATACATATCATGAGCTAGGCAGGTGTTTGATTCACAGAACTGGCATGTGTGGTTGTGTGTGTGTCCATATACGTCACGTATGGTGTGGAATACATCTTAATTGTTACTCACTCTCCTGTACACTAGTGTAGACATCTGTACAGACTGTAATGTAGAAAGCAGGAAATAGGCAGGGGCGTGCATCTCACACATGTGAGGTATCTGTATGTGCATGACATAGGTGTATTCAATAGTGAATGCCACAGTGTGTGTGTGTGTGTGTGTGTGTGTGTGTGTGTGTGTGTGTGTGTGTGTGTGTGTGTGTGTGTGTGTATGGCTGTCTTGTCCCTGGAGTGAGGATGTATGTTACCATACTGAACTGATAAGACCCCCCACATCCAGGCAATGCAATCTACTATCCGTGTTGATGTCCCCGATCTTAGGCCATTCTGACTACCTGTACATATGTATTCTCTGTGGTGTGTCATGTAGGTGCACAGTACTGTAATGATGATTTGCACATAGGCAGGGTCCTCACCTCAACAGTAGTAACTGTGTGTGAGCGTGTGTTACTGTGTTGGTGAATCCATGAGTGTGTGGGTGTGTTGCTGTGTCACTGAATACATGTGTGTCAATACCTGAGTGTGTGGGTGTAGTTGTGTGTTGGCATCCTGTCATGGGAATGTGTATTACCGCTTCCCAATGAGGCATCACACTTCCCACTGGCCTCTACCCTTGTAATCAGCTAATCCGCTTTCTTACCTCACCACTCCATGTCACTGTACCTGTGATGTCACCCAGCATGGATGTCATGTCTATAGCCAGAGTAGCTTAATACACAGCTATCATGCTCTTGGATCAGTAGACGTGTTTGGAAAATGGGGCATTCTCACTGTGTTGTGGAAGATACAGGGAGCATGCTGGCATATTCATACATACCTGAGAGTAGTCCACATTGACATATGGGACACTAACTGCAAACACTGACATCCACTGGCATGTGCAATTAGACCTGAAGGAGGAAAGCAGAACATCATGACCAACATGCATTTACTATTGTTACATAAGACACATACTGTTAACAGTACAAAATGCATTGTACACCTGTAGTACATGGCATGTCTGCTGCCTGTCACCAGTACTCAGCAATTGTAAACTACACTTATCTTCCTAGTCTGTTCACCCCGTGCATTAGACCATATGAGCATGTCCCTGCACAAATGGTGTGGATGTCAGGGATGCAGCATAGGCATCATCATATGCACAGGAGGGCCTTTGATCTAATTGGGTGTGTGTGGATGTTATGCATGTGTGTGTTGCAGTGCCCTACATATGTTTCTGGTGTGTGTGTATGTATGCACACAATTCTGGCATGTGTCTGGCCTACACAGGGGTATTATTGACAGCCACAGACTGTACAGACCAGGTTTTACAGTTCACGGTGTCCAGCCACGGCCATGTGACCTGTGCCTGCCAGGGGGTTGCACAGGCACTACCAGGCAGAGGTGCAGATTGGGAACTGTCTGATGACACGTCCACTGGAACTGTGTCCCTGTTGGGACCATCCATGGCCATGTGCAAGTGGCCTGCTGTGTCGTGGTGTGGACAGCACAGCACCAGCTGCACTGTTGCTGCTACCGCCACTATGGGAGTGGGCATGTGAGGTAGCTCATTCACGTAGACCTGAAACAGGGGATTTAGCAGGCCTATGTCCATGTGCCCGACGCCTCACTCCTACCAGATGTTCCAACACAGACAGCCCACGCTCATGGATTGTCATGCCACGGTCAAGGACTCCAACCATGACACCCAATCGTCTATACAAAGCTTCAGCAATCTGCTGTTGAGCATTTTCCATTGCCTGGATGTTGTTGTTTAAAGAATGGACAGCAGCCCTCTGAAGCCTCTGTTGTGCCATTCAGCATGTACCTGTGCCTCCATTATAACCTGAAACATGTGTCTGGTGACACCAGCTGCTGTGCCCTGTCTTGCAGGAGCATGTTGGCCAGAGGTCCTCCTACGAGCAGCACTGACACCATGGTGTACAGGCACACCTTTCATAGCCCCCACACTTTCCTGTTCCAAGCTACCACATGCCAACTGTCCTTCCTCTATGGCCACTGGTGATGGGGTATGTGTAGGCACAAGATCTGTGTGCGGGGATGAGGGGGGTATAGGTGGAATGGCAACCAATGGCACAGATTCAGCCCCTGACAACCCTGCCTGTGCCTCAATCATACGTTCATCATCACTGCTAGAGTCTGTGGGGACACTAACATCAGATGGACCACAGGAGGGCAACGCACCTACATCCCCTGTGAGGGGCAGACAAGAACTGTACATTACAATCTATACAACAGATACAGACACACACAGACAGACACACACAGACACACACAAACTCAGACAGACACACACAGACACACACACACACACACACACACACACACACACACACACACACACACACACACACACACACACACACACACAGACACACAGACACACATGCAGACACCCGCTATGACACCCAACATGCATGTGATATAACAGAAGGCATGCAATATGCATGTGATACGGCAGACGGCATGCAGCTCAGACAATAATATTGGTAGTTATCATACATCCCTGGGTAGCACACAACAGCATGCATGTGTCATAGCAGAAGGCATGCAAATTACACAATCATAGTAGTAATTAGCATACATCCCTGTGTTACACCATGTAGACCAGCACAGGTTAACAGTACACCTGCCTGAGTGGCATATGATCTTGACAATCACATGTAGTATGACATGTGATCTGCTGACGTGTGCAATGACATGCATACATGTTTAACACAATGGTGTCCTGTCAAATATACAGTGGGGTAATGGTGTCCCAATGCAGTGTTGTCTGTCTGCCCTACAGATATACTGCACATTTAGCTGATGTGCATGGCCATTGCAGGGAATCATGAGGCGTCTCTATTGCTATACAGTGTGAGTTACAGACACAGTTCATAGCCATGACTGTGTTCAGATACAATACATATATACTGTGGAATGAGACCCATGTCTCTGAGGTGTATACACACTAAACCATGATATGGAATGTGTGACACAGGTCACTGAAGTGTATACGGATGACACCCCTGCACATCTGCAACCATATTGCTGCCTGGCAACTATGGCCAGACATGATGAACTCATCGGTACACCATGTCCCACATGACATCTGTGTACCACATACACACACACACACACACACACACACACACACACACACACACACACACACACACACACACATGAGGAGCAAGGATGACATTGATGTCCGACACCAGCAAGGGGAATGTACTGTATCTGTGGGCTGATGTGGATACTGTACAGGTGACTGCTGTTATGTCATGACACACTCAAGATGTTCAACACATCTTATGTGGTGGATTGAAGTCACGCCTATACAAGATGTGCACAGGCCTGTAGGATGTCTAGTGTTCCACATCTGCAATATAACCATTACACAAAGGCCATAGTTGGACCATGTGGAGCCAATGTACGAAAGGGTGTACACACGAGCACATCCACGTCTACTGTGTGTGTTGCTTTATGTCTCTGGCAGTCCTCCATGGCCATGTGTGTAAATCTGTTGGCAAAATTATTGTGATGGGCATCTTATTTCACATTGAAGATGCAAAAACCAAACGGCTGCAGGTACACTGAGGTACCCAAAACACACAACAACAGCAAAAGTAAATTAAGGCACCAAAGTTACACACTGGAAATCAGTCACTGTACTTTATTGCAGAAGACAAACGGTAAGCGCTTTCACAACTTAATGTTGCTTCATCAGACCACATCACTACAACTGATGCTTGGTTAAATACTAGGACAATTAGTATGACATCACAATTTAAAGAGATATTATTCCACTAACATAAGAACATATATCAATACCCATAAGAAAAATGCATAAAATATATAGAAAGGTGTGTATTTACACACAATAATATTTAAAAACAATAATATTTAAAAAATATTAATATTTAAAAAAGGGGGGGTGTCATCCCTGATGGTTATTAATATATATATATATATATATATATATATATATATATATATATATATATGTACATATACACACACATATAACCATAATAGTACAATGAAAAATATATATATATAAAAAACTCATGTTTTAGTGTTTAAGGCGCCTGGCCTTAAGGTAAGGAACTAATGAGGTGCAGCCATTCAAACCAGGATATCTATCTGCTTGTAATTTAGTGATCCATTGTTGTTCTAATTCTTCAGTGTGGTTTTCTATGTCACCACCTCTGTTTGTCCTTACTATTTGCTGTAAGATTAAAAATTTAAAACAATGGCTACTGTCTGTATTCAGGACATGATTAGCTAGAGCATTTGATTGTTTCTGGTTCCGTATGTCCCTTATATGTTCTAACATTCGTCCGTTGTACGTCTGTTTCGTGGATGATGTTTTTGTCTTGTGGAAAGGGCATGGTGAAAATATCAGTAATTTCATTGATTACCTGCATAGTACTACAAACTTTTTGAAGTTTACTTTTACTTTTTCTGATACATGTGTTGATTTCTTGGATGTGAATGTCACCCTTACTGATTTAAAGCAGATAAGAACCAGTATTTATCACAAACCTACAAGAACTAATGCCTGTCTGCACAGGTCAAGCATGCACCCGAGACACATACCTAGAAATGTCCTCAAAGGACAAGTCTATAGAACCCTACTCCTACATAATAATGATGAAGAGGCAGTAGTTGTTTAAATAAGTTACAAGACGAATTTCAAACAAGAGGCTATTCTAGCTCAGAAATTACTAGAGTGATAGCAGATGCATAGAAATTGAGATCTACAAGATGTAAACCATACATGACCTCTTATAGTGCTGATACAAGTATACCTTATGATACAAGTATTGATAGAAATAAGTTTAGAATAGTTTTTAGATTTGCAAGTGACATCAATAAGTATACAGAAATTATTAAAAAGAATTGGCACTTATTACATGAAATACCAGGTCTGGTTTCCACCGTTGGTGACACCCCAAACTTCAGTTTTAGAAATAATGTGTCTTTAAAGCAGCAGCTCTGTAATAGAGAACATCAGTCTTTTAGAAAAAAATCTCTCAAACAGACAGGGCACCTTCCCGTGCAGGAATTGTGCTGCTTGTCAGCATGTCTACACTAAAAATGAGTACATTCATCCTGTGAAATGTTTTAAACTTTATACGAAGAATTATGATTGTAAAAGTGTCGATGTTGTTTATTTTTGTTTTTGCCAAGCATGCCATGCCTATTATGTAGGCAAAACAAATAGGAGCTTTAAAGAAAGAATGTTAGAACATATAAGGGACATACGGAACCAGAAGCAATCAAATTCTCTAGCTACATTAAGTTGTGAAAGCGCTTACCGTTTGTCTTCTGCAATAAAGTACAGTGACTGATTTCCAGTGTGTAACTTTGGTGCCTTAATGATCTTATTTCACATGTCTGTGTTGCCCATATGACATACACCCATAGATGTCATATGCTCCACTGACGACAGGGTTATGCAGACAAAGGGTGGTATGTTTGGTATGTGGGATATGTTTTTCAGGATAGATAGGCAGTGTTGCAGCCAGGCCACTAGATGTCATGGACATGTCAAGATATCACATCACATTGTGTGACATTTATAGCAGGAATATGATCCACACCAGTGAATCCTGTGTGCTGGCCATACTCCAGCTCACTGTGTAGTACTACCAAAACACCGTAAAGCTCACCAGGATCTCTGTAGCTCGAGCAAGCAGTGCCAGGAGCTGGCTACACCCTCAGTATAGGATTATAACTAGGGTACAATGTATGTTCCAAACACGAATTCACCTCCAACCAGGTTCTCAATAATCCACTCTTAGTTCTTAAAAAACAGGTTTATTGCGATCACAGCAAAGCACAGGTAACACGATTTTATCAATCACAGGTTTAGCGCTTTCATCTACTAAAGGTAGACTTCTTCAGAACCAATGATTTCAAACTACCAAATACCTTTTATAGTAAATTTGGCGCCAAAAATTTTCAATTAATCAATCAACTCATTTTCTTTTAAAATTGAACCAGAACTTTTTCTTTAAAAACACACTACTTATATTGCACATTAGGATTAATAACTCACTTATATGTGAATATATGCAACTATTATATAACTATTATATTTTGGCGCCAAATTTACTATAAAAGGTATTTGGTAGTTTGAAATCATTGGTTCTGAAGAAGTCTACCTTTAGTAGATGAAAGCGCTAAACCTGTGATTGATCAAATCGTGTTACCTGTGCTTTGCTGTGATCGCAATAAACCTGTTTTTTTAAGAACTAAGATTGGATTATTGAGAACCTGGTTGGAGGTGAATTCGTGTTTGGAACATACATTGTACCCTAGTTACAATCCTATACTGAGGGTGTAGCCAGCTCCTGGCACTGCTTGCTCGAGCTACAGAGATCCTGGTGAGCTTTACGGTGTTTTGGTTGTGCTTTTTACACTATTTCTACACTGTGTAGTACTGTCTGTATTCCCCACATGTGCAGTTCTGCTCTGTAGTACATGTCCCTAAAGTGAACAGCACCTCCACCATTGTATGCACAGCTGTCCACACATCTGGCAATGATAGTTTGTAAGGTTTCATGTCGGTGTTTCACATAGTTTGCAAGTATTGCACATGGGTAGCCATTGTGATGCATTGCAAGTCCGATCTGTATACTGTGACAGGACCATACATTATGTGTATATTTGGTAAATGGCCACATGGCAGATAGATCTGTGCAATAAGATGCCTGATAAATAATAACAGTCTCACCTGCAATGGGCTGCTGTCACAGCGAAATGCCAGAGGTACCTAAATAGATGTACAACAGCAGTATGAGCATTTTCCATGCCTGTATGATAACTACAGGGTGCAATGTGCATACACAGAGTGGCATACTATAGTATGCAGCATGTGTGTATACATGCCTTGCATATGATGTTACATTACATATTGTGCAGTGACACATGTAACTATATGGAATATAGTTGTTATAGGTGCAGTAGTGACTTACCAGGCAACTCCAGGCTCAGTGGTTGAGAGACACCCACCTCCACAACATTGGCTAAGGCTTGTGGATGTTCTTCTGCAGGTGTCCCTAGGTTGGCCAGTGTCTCCTTGGTATGTGTGAGTGTGGGCTGGGTTGGTGGCCCACCATCTGTTGCACCTTGTTCCCTGGTGATTGCATTCGCACACTGTTTCACCCATCTAATGAGGTCTGTATACTATCTGCGCACCTGCTGGTATGTGCGGTTGTGGCCACCCACATCATTAACCCTCCTGCGAAGTTCCATCTACAGGGCATCCCACTGCTGTGTATCCTGTGGCACATGGCTGAACAGGATATCATGATTGTCATGTAGGTATGGGATGAGGGCCTCATCCTCCAAGTGGGTATAAGAGGGTAGCCTTGCACATGGCATACCTGGAAGACATAATGATGGAGACAGGTCACATTAACTCACAGAGACATACAGAGCTACAGCTGAACATACATGTGTATCGCATTTATTATGATTAAATAGTTGTCTTTGCAAATCTACATGACACTGACACCACTGACATGTTTTTGTCACACACATGTGACACTCAATGGTGATTGGATATTATCACCATATATGTGTGTGTGTCACCTGATTACATGGCTCATACTCCATGTGGATGCTGTCTTGTTTTGGGCATGTCTGTTTGCCTGTACTGGTGTTCCTACCTATCAGCACATGGCTGGATGTGTTCACATTAATGCAGTTGACAATGATGCTGTGTATATGTCACATATAAAGACTTACACTGCCTTAACAGACATGACCTGTGACCCTGCAGACTTGCTCATGGAAGGTTTTACATGTATGTGTTTTGCCATATACATCTATATGGCACTGTACAGCAATTCAACATCCTGCCATGTATCACCTGTGTTGCACATTTGATACACATGGGACACTGGCTAGCCAGATGGTATTTGCAGGGATGGATATCAACTATAGCATGTACAGTCAAAGTCAACTAGTAGGCTATATTCCCTGGGCTATGTATGAATCTAGGATGAAAGGTTACCTAACTGTACCTGACAGGTGGGTCTCTGGGGCCAGGTGGAGCAGTGCCACATAACTGATCCACAGGGTTAATGATACATTTACCATGTGGTCATCACACCATGTCTGAGAGAGGGGTGATGTGCAGCTTTGCTGTACAGGAATGCATAGTATGGCAGGACTATGTAAAGTGCATGGGACAAAGATCTGTCCAGCATGTGGTGATCCTGGTACTAGGAAGGTGGATGTCCATGAAGTATGTGTTTGAGATTAGGATGTGTACGTGTAGCATGTCCAACATCACTGGGTTGGACATGGATTTATTCAGGGTAGGCATCATGCTACATAGTGGAGATGGGGAATGGGAAGGCTGGTGTAGGCCATCTAAACATGGCCAATACCCCTTAAAGGATATATGTGATCTGATATGGGTCATTTGAGTGTTGTGTATGGCTGGACAATGATCTCTATATTCATGGATGGCACCCTGTCATGATTAGGGTTGCCACATATGACTACCTGAGTTGTGTTCACTCCACAACAAGTACAAATATGACTCTGTCATTGCCCATGTTGGTGTGAATGACCTGAAATGTACCTCCCTGGACTACCTGAAAAGAGACATGGAAGAGCTCTCCAAACTTGTAGGCCAAGCAGGTATGACCCTAGCCCTGAGTAGCATTCTGCCATCGCCCAGAATGATACCGCAGTACAAGGACAAAATGATTGACTTCAACAATTAGCTAAGCTTCTGGTGTCATTTTAAGGGGATCCAGTATCTGTCTGCTTGGGATGACATGGTCGACAGACCACGACGCTTTGCCACAGATGGCCTGCACCTGTTGCCCCTGGGATTCCGGGTAATGGCTAAGGCTCTTGCTGCCCCTATAGTGCCTTCTTTAGGCAAGGTGCACATAACATATTTACCACCATAACAGGAACAAGCAAGCACAAACTGAGGGTAATGCTACTCAATGCTGGAAGTCTAAATCTCAAAATGCACTCACTCGAGGCACTCCTTGTAATGGAGAACATCGATATCTGTGCAGTGACTGTTACCTGGTTCAAGGCTCCAGATAGCACCCCTGCACTATCAGGCTAGAACTCATAGCACACTTTTCGGCCATGTAACCTGGACCAGAACACCCAAGGCAGAGGTGTGTCCATATTCATTAAGGATATCAACCCCTCCGGGCTAGTTGCTTAGCACAATGCATCCGAGGTTATCCAAGTGCAACTACCTCTGGGCTAAACTGCAGTCCTCGTGTCTTTTAGAAGTATATTTAATTTAACATCTCATTGTAGTCGCTACTGAACTAACTTGTCACACATTTCATGTAGAGATAATAGACTGTATTAAGCAAGAAATTCACTGTATAATTGATTAGTGTGTTTAACAAAATAGAAGTTCTCTAAAGTGAACATTTGTGTTAATTGTTGTTTCTCTATTCAGGTACTGTCCTTAAACTCCCCACTTGGCTACAACCTTCAATAACTGCTATGCAGAAGGTCGCTATAACCTCTATGAGTGTACGGACAAGCTTAATCCAACCCTGCCACTACAAATATTAAAGGCTGCCAAGGTTAATACTTAGATACTTTAAAGTAAAAAAAAACTTTTAAAGCAAGCGTACTGGGTTCAAAGCATGGCAGTATACCACATAATCCCATCTAATTAATACAACTCCCCTAGATAGCTCTAGCAGATATAGTAGTTTACCTTAACTGTAGAGAGATAGAATAATTACATGCTTGGTGAACTACATAGAAGTATAGCAAGTTACACTAAACACTTACTTCATATTTACTGGCCCTTGGAAAGTTTGGTGTAAGTTTAGCCCTGCTCTGCTCACCCTCGCTCCACTCAAGCTCGCTCTGCATCCCACCCTGCCCCCATATCCCACCCGCCCCCAGTAGTGCTACATTTATAACAATAAATCCACACCCCCTCCATTTTCTAGCCATACAAAAGCACTATCTAAATATTACCCTGCCCCTCTCACTATTTACCAATTTAACCATTAATATCCCTCTAAGGCAATTAATATCATCTCACCCACTATTTTAAAGGTAACACTCAAAACCCTATCTCTCATCCTACCCCTTATAATAATGCCATACCTCCTAACTAGATATGAAGATCAGCAACGCTCAGGCTTCCACTATCCTAAATACCAAACCAGTACCCCCTTAGCCCCACTCATTGCTGAACACTCTACTTACTATCCAGCCTCTAATACAACAATCCCAAGCAACCTTTATCTTAATAAGTTAAAACAAATTCACCCTAAATCCAAATACTACCAAAAGCTGGTATTTAAACTCATGAGGCTATTAGCTAACCTATGGAAAAATATAACTAAGGATGGTGACATCCATCCTAACCCAGGCCCATCCTCAACCCCAAGCTCTACTAGCCCACCATTTACACTCAGGCCCTCTAACTCCCTCCTCATTTGCCACCTAAATATAAGAAGCCTAAATAACAAGGTACATAACCTCCATGCCCTATTAGCAGCTTACCTCCCTGACATAATGTGTCTAACAGAAACCTGGCTTAAGCCATCAACCAAAGATAATGAAATCTTGCCGACTGGGTATAATATACTCAGGGCTGATCGCACTAAGAAAAAAGGAGGTGGGAAAGCCGTACTATATAAAAGGACACAATGTCACAGTCGATCCCACTCAACCACCCCAAGTCTCCAATGCTGAAACATTGTCTATCAAACTACAACTTAATATACACAAAAGTGTAAAAATAATTGGTATTTACATCCCCCCTGGGAACAACTCTGACACATTGGAGGACATTCTTAATTGGATATCTACCAACTACCCTCAAGAAACTATTGTTCTGGGGGATGTTAATATTGACTGGAACTCATGTTCATCAAACTCCTACTCCACCCATATTAACCGCCATGGATTTTCACAAACCATATCCTCCTCCACTAGAATAGGTAAACCTAACCAAAAAGAGAGTATCCTAGACTGGATACTTATCAATAGTCATCCCCATATGTACATGTCAGGGACTCTTCCCAATGACCTTAGTGATCATCTCATCACATACATAATTAAATACAAGACAGTCAGCACTCAACTGCCCATCTATAGGTCTGTCAGAATCAAGAGGAATTTTGAACCCACAAAATTCCAAACAGAACTCAAATCATGTAATTGGTCAGATCTAAAACACCTTCCCCTTGATGAGGCTGTTGTTTACTTTAATACTAAATTCCTAAACATACTTGATTCTCATGCTCCAAAACGGTCAATCAGAACTAAAACACAAATCGCACCATGGCTTTCAAAAGACTACAAATCTAAAATCATACTCAGAAATAAAGCATGGGCCAAATGGCGTACTACTAAAGCACCCTTAGATCGTATTAATTTCCAGCAGCTAAGGAATGTGACTAAAAAAGCCATCATACTTGACAAAAAAAACTATTGCTGCCATCTACAACAGAAACACCAAAATAACCCTCAAAAGTTTTGGGCAGGTATAAATAATCTTCTCCACCCAGGTCAGTCCTCCACTCCTACCCCAACAGCATTCTGTCATAAAAGCACGGAAGAATTGGCAAATACCTTTAATAGTTTCTTTACTGAGGCTATTCAGTCCTTGGCCAACCAACTATCTACTACTTGCTCTTCAGTAAATGATCCTATACCCAACTTGCTACTCTCCTTTAACCTCCAACCAGTCTCCACATCCTTCATCCGATCCTTACTGAAGAAACTAAAGCCAACTACCCTCTCTGCAGACCTTCTCCCAGCTGAATACCTGCAAAAAGCTGCAGATGCCTTAGCATACCCCATCTTGATCCTAATAAATCGAACCATAACAGAAGCCACAATCCCTTCAATCTAGAAAATATCTTACGTTATTCCACTCTATAAAGGTAGCACATCTACAGAACTATCTAACTATAGACCGATAGCCATATTGTCTCCACTTGCCAAAATCATGGAGAAGTGTGTGCACAAACAACTCCTATACTATCTCACCCAGAATAAACTCCTGACCAACTCACAACATGGATTTAGACCCCACCACAGTACATCTACTGCCCTCCTCTCTTTTACCAATGTGATTAACCAAAACCGGAATAACAACAAAATATCTTCAGCTCTCTTTCTGGACCTGTCCAAAGCTTTCGATATGGTTAACCATCAGCTACTCCTCCACACTCTGAAAACCTTATACCTAGACAACCAAGCTCTCCAATGGTTTCATGCCTACCTCACTGGTAGACAACAAGCAGTGCTGTGGCAGAACAAGCTCTCTTGTCTGTTACCAAATACCATAGGAGTTCCTCAAGGCTCCATATTAGGACCTCTTCTCTTTTCAGTCTTTATTAATGACCTCCATACAGTCATCCCAGATGCCACCTGCATTCAATATGCAGAAGACTCTACACTAGTATGTTCTGATACCTCCCCAATTAACCTACTATCTACAACCCAGCATACTTTTACATAGTTGAAAACTGTCTCTCTGATCATCACCTGATCTTAAACCCAAACAAAACCAAACTACTACTCTTCTACCCAACCCGTAAATCCTCTACTACATCCTTTACCATAAAATCTAACAATGGCACTATCATCTCACCAGACCCCTATACAAAACATTTAGGAGTAACCATTGACAACAATCTAAGATTCGACATGCATATTAATCAAACCATTAAATCCATAAACAAGAAACTTGGGTCAATTTATAGGATAAAATCTTTCCTAACTCCAATTGCTAAAGCAACCATTGCCCACTCACATCTTCTCTCTACCCTTCTATATGCCTCTCCCGTGCTTACTAACCTTAACAAATCTGACCTAAACAATCTCTCTAGTTGCTATAATCATATTGCCAGATTTGCAACTGGCATGCCCTATAGGACACACCACTGCCTTAACCTATAAAACCTTGGCTGGATAGAACTGCCAAACCTTCTCCAGCTAAACCAATTTATTGAAGCATTTAAAATTCTCAAACAACCTGACATCACCCCTGCACTAAAAAATATAACTCCTTACACCAATCTAGGCTTTCTTCGCTCATCAAATAGGCTGCTTGTCCAAACAATCAAGTCCTATAATTCAGGGGGTAATACACTGTTTGCCAATGCCATAGGAAAAATTTGGAACTCCTTCCCTTCCAACCTTACTCTTACTACCTCCTTAGCCCAATTCAAGAAGAGTCTAAAACTTCATTTTAAGTCACATTGGCTTTGTCCATTCTCCAGTCCTGATTAGCTCTTTTCCTTTAAACCAGGGTTTAAATTTCCTCTGGCTCACCTAAGTTGAGAAGCTAAACCTTTTAATTATGGACTTGATCTAACTCTTTACTTGTTTTACTTAATCTGACCAAAAAGATGCCTTTAAAACATTTTGTAAATGTTCTCCTGAGGGAAGGGGCCTGTAACCCCAATAGGATCTATGTATAGAAACTAAACTCATAATCTATATTTGTTCTTATTTTTAAGCTAGCATGTTTGTAAAAGTCTGTAATATAATTTCTGTATTTGTTGTGGCTATATCTAGAATGTTTGTAGATGTCTGTAAAATTTGTTTTCCTCACAAATACTTTACTATATGTAACATTCTGCTAATGTGTCTATGTTGGAGCTTTTCTCCCCGGGCCTCCGCTGAAAATGAACATGTATCCAGTCGGACTATCCCGGTCAACAAATGTAAAATAAATAAATAAATAAATCCAAATTGTAGCTTGCTACAGATCCCCCACCATGCCCCAAGATTCCCACTCCTCTTTTCTTGATGTACTAGAAATTATTAGGGTTCAACCAAACACCCTACTAATGGGTGACTTCACCTACCCCACCATTAACTGGGAAAACTACTCGTGTACCAACTCATTAGCTCAACGCTTTCTGGAATTCATAAACACCAATGCCCTGGATCAACTTATCCACACACCCACCAGGGGCAACAATATCCTAGACCTAGGCATTACCAACATGAGTGACCGGTGTTCCACACCTGAAGTCAACTCCTCGTTGGTCCAATCCGACCATAAGCTAAACACCCTTGATATCCACATCCCACCCCCCATTAAGGGAACCACAGTATAATATGTCTACAAAGCCAACTTCATGCTTTTTAAGACAGACATGGTGAACTTCATGACAGCCATGCAGATGGACAGTACAGTTACAACTGCTGAATCCTACACAAATGCACTCTATAAGCACTTACATGAGTGTGTGGATCGTGCTATCCCAAACAGAACCAAGACGCTATACTCCTAATTAAGGAAGCCAATCTGCTGATTCCATGCCATAAAGAAACTGTACAACAAAAGGAAGACACTGTTGCAAAAGACAGTTCAATCCCATGTGTGGAGGAGCTCCCTGGTCAGCCTCAGGAAGAAGCTGAGATCCCTTATAAGATCTTGCAAAGCTAGCTACGGAAACAAAACCACCACTAATTCCAACGACAACCACAAAGCATTCTATAGCTATGTCAAATATCTCAATGTCAACACCCAGATCTGCTCTGAGTTACAGCACAAAGGCACAGACATTACAGAACCAACTGATATTGCCAGCATCCTGGCAGATAGGTTCAGTGCTACCTTTCCCCCCTCTCACCCCCTAAATGGCCCATATCTATACAGGAAGAGTGCAGAGTCCCTGTAATCACAACTATGCAGGTAAAAGCTGCACACTCTAAAGCCAATATCACAGCATCCATGGGACTGGACAACATCCCAGGCTGCGTTTTACATGAACTTCAGAATGTACTGGCTCCCCACCTACGCACCATCTTCAATAATAGCCTCGCATCAGGTTTTGTGCCTCCTGAATGGCGCACAGCAGCAGTTATCCACTCCACAAAGGTGGGGCCACAGTGGACCATGGGACCTATTGCCCTATAGGCCTGACTAGCTTGGTCTGCAAGGCTATGGAGCACATCATCATGGATCTCAGTCACAGAGACATTGGGTACCTCCAAACCTTTGACCCCTCCCAGTTTGGCTTTGTTAAGGGCAGACCATGCCTCCTAAACCTGATGGACTTCTTTGAGACAGCTACCAAGGCATTAGATGAGGGTAAGGAGGTCCACACAGCCTACCTTGATCTCTCAAAGGCTTTCAACACCATTCCCCATTCTGGTATTATCGACATACCCATCCACCTGAACATTAATCCCCACGTCATTTGATGGTTTGCAAAGTGGCTCACGGACAGAACCCACACAGTGGGAGTTGCATACTCTAGGTCCAACTGTATACCAGTTACAAGTGGCATCCCCCAGGTCTCAGTCCTTGGACCCCTCATGTTTGGTATATACATCTCTGATGTACAGGCAAGCACAGGAGGGCTTTGGCTGAAAAGGTTTGCAGACAACTGCAAACTAGGGGCCATAATTGTTACCCCAGCTGATACAGACACCCTCCAGAAGGGTCACACTGAGACGGATACCTGGTGTCAATATCATGGCCTCAAGCTGAATGCCAAAAAGTGCATAGTCATCCCCTTTGGATATAACTAATTACCCGTGGACTACCACATAGGAGCTAGTCCCCTACATACAGAAAAGGTAATAAGGGATCTGGGAACCCCAGTAGATAGCAATCTCTCCTTCGATACCCATAATGACAAGGTGGTTAAAATATCCTTCTACGGGACCCCCCTAATCTGTAATGGGTTTGCATCCAGAACAAAGGAGGCCATTGTGCCTCTCTACTCATGACTTATTAGACCCATTAAAGGATACAACACCCCATTTGGGATGTATCTTACAAGACAACTGCAACAGCTTGGAAGACTACAACAGTACCACACCAAGAGGATTACTGACCTCAAACAGATGACCTATGCATACCGCATACTCACAGGTGATCTCTGCTTGACATACAAGGCCCATGTCCAACCCAGTATTGCTGGATATGCTCCACCTAAACAGAAGCCCCTGAGAGCCACATGCTCTAGGGATATACGTCTAACCACAATGATGACTAAGATGTGCTGGATGGATAGATTCCTGACCCGGAGACTCCCCATGCTTTGGAACATGATTCCAATGTACATCAGTCAGGGCCCCTCATTAGCACTCTTCAAGGGAAACCTTGACGGGTGGATGGGAGACAGACATGTACCCCGGGGATCACTGCAGTGGCTCTGCCATTCAGAGGCACAGGGAACTAACCTAAGGGGGTGGCGGAAGCCAACACACTCTAGCTAGGCTTATAAATACCCTTGAGCAGACTGCCTAGTACCTACCTTTGAACTTATTACATGTCTTATGTGCATAGATAGTTAACTATCTCTTCCATTTTACTTTGCTATCATGCTGATAAACTGTCAGGGGACTACAAGTCATATGTATCCTGTTATTGTATATTGTAAATGCCAATAGACATAACTAATGTTTGCCTAACATAACAGTAATGCTATGTAACTTGTAATACATATCTGCCTACAATACTGTACATTACACAGTTATTGGCACAATATCCCACAATGTTGTTGTCTTTCGGCTTTTCCCGGTTAGGGGTCGCCACAGAGGAACTCCGGTCTGCTAATGATTGGCAGTAGATTTTCGCAAATGCCGAGGTGCCAGCTCGATGTTCAACCTTTAATGAAGACATGCCCATTTACCATGTCTTTCGAATGCCCACCCAACTGCGGGGAGGACATGCACAATATCCCACAATGCAAATCATAATTGCACAGTGGGCCAACCTTCGACATGTTATTCTTAGTAATACACCCATACATATGCCTACTGTTACAATATATCAACATATACTATCCCCTGTTATAGCACATACTTGTTGGACCAGCCCTGCAACTGACAGCGACTGGTGAAGAATTGTTGGGTTCAAAGCCCTTATATAGCATCCTTTGTGGTGTATGCGGTGTTTGCCTTGTGACCTAAAGCAGTACACACATAAATACTACAAGCGTTGGAGGATCTAAGATGGCTGCCATCCTATAAGCAGTGTAACTCTATAGCTCTGCTATTCTAATTAACTTATCATCCTTATTCCTTGGGTGAGAAGTAAAACCAGTGAATAATAATCTCTTCTCAGCATTAAGTTACCTACCTGAGGCTAATCTCTTCATCCAGTCTTGGATACAGAAGCCCTTATCCGAAGGATTAACTCTGATATTGTGTGCTTACCTCTCTGCTCCCAGATGTCCATTTGGCCTAGGGCTCTGGGGCCTACACTCACCTGAAAATAAGAGAGATAAAAAGAAGAAGGATAAGAAAAGGAATTTTTAATTTTCCTTGTGATATGTCTCATGAACTTGATTCCATGGAAACACAAAGTACCAAAGCTAAATTCTCGGCTATCTCATCATCAGAGAAAGATGCAACTTCTAAAAGGGCTAGAACAGCCAAGTAACAGGAAACTACAAAACCACCTGCTAAAGTGAAATCTGATCCTTCCAGCATGGAGGACTTGAAACTGGCCCTGCAGCCTATCCAAACTGCAATTCAAAGCTTCTCTCAGCAGCTTAAAACTTTTGGTGAATCAATTGACAGAATACTCACTAGAATTGACAAAACAGAAGCTAAGGTTTTTGACAACGAGATCAAAATTGAACAACTACAGAAAGAACAAAAGTCTAATGCCCTAAGTATTCTGGACATGCAGCAGAAATTAGTGGACCTAGAAGCTAGGTCCAGGCACAACAACATTATCTTAAGAGGCATACCGGAACATATAGACAACCTTGCATTGCTGGAAAACATATCTGCAATCTTTGCCATTTTCCTGGATAAATCTCCTCTCTCAGACCAGATAATAATTGAAAGAGCCCATAGAGCCCTGAGACCACCTTATGATAAAACAAAGCCGAGATCCGTTTATGTGAAAATACTTAATTCCTAACATGTAAGCAAACTGCTAATAGCGGCTCGAAACAAAAAGTTTATAGAATGGAAAGGAGCTAAAATATCCTTCTCATCTGATCTACCATCTCAGATTAGGATGGAACGTCAAAAGCTTGCCCCTTTCTGCGCTTATTTAATTAAGAAACAAATACAATTCCAAATGAGATATCCTAATACCTTAATTTTTCGCCATCTAGGATCCAAGTTATCTGCTCAGAACGCCAATGAAGCCTCAACGATATTCTATCAAGTTTTTAAAGAGAGTCCTGGTCCTGCTATATAAAACATTAACTTGCATTAAGTATTGTGCATTGCATGATCGCTAGCCTCAAAAGGTTCCTCTGGTCTTGCTTCTGTGATCACCTCAGCGTCCTTAGGGGCTGTTTTGTCATCCTGCTCCCTTGTGTTTTCCCTTCGGAATGCAGTTGCAAGGCTAAATATCCTCCATGTTGGCTGTGTGCTGCAGGAACTTTCACCCCTGCTACTACCATGATCCCTTTTGTTTTTCTTAAAGTGATACTGCTGTTAAGCCTTAACTGGATTGCTTTACAGCAGCCGTGTCCGCGTTTTAGGGCTCCACTCACTAAGAAGCCCTGCATCATCAGCAGACAACTAACCGGAGATAAGGAGCTTAATTTTTCAATAATTGAATGTTTCTCCCTTCTGCTCTGTCGATGTGGACACAATTCATGTAGCTTGAGCTCTTAGTGTGTTTTGCCTATTTGTTACATAACTTCAGCCTTGGCTATAAGACACTTACATGAACTGTTACACCCTTATGTCGGTTATTTTAAAACGGAGCTTCTCGCCTGATTGTATAATATACAAATTTGCAAAGCATTCCATGTAAGATTCTGCAAACTACTTCTTAAGTACTTGAATCTAAGCACATTTATAAATAAGTTGCCTCACTAATATGTGTTTACCCTATTGTTAATCCTTCGAGTAATGTACTGATTCATGTTTATAAGAGGCAGTCTTGATTTACAATATATCACCCTCTTGTTTAATCTGAATATAAGCACAGCGTGCTTAATTCAATTTAATGATATTTTCAAGCAAACTTCCGCATTATGGTTAGTCACTGTGTTGTTAGCACACTATGATTATATTAGAGTGCAGGCTTTATTCTTGTTGTAAAACACACTTACTGAGCAATTGGTGTAGTTTATGGACAGGAAAAGTCAGTAACATTTACTTGATCTATGTTTTAGCCAGACAAAGCGTGTGCACTCTGAGGGGTACTGAAGTTGTTTCTAATTTCCAACCACAACAGATAGGAAAACCGACGATGCAAATTAGTGCATTGAGCTCTACAGCTGGTATTTTGTACTCAGTTATATTTCTGGTGACTGTCTTGTTTGTTGATCACCTGAAGGGTTAGACAAACCTACTCAGATCCTTTCTAATGTCCCTGCACTGAGAAATAAGCTCATTGATTAGTTGAGTTACTTTGTTTATTTTATAAGGTATTCGGTGTATGTCCTTATACCTATACCACATTTTTCGCTAGGTGACAGATGTTTAAACAGCATATGGCACTCTGGGTACCTAGCACACCTAAATGTAGAAAATATTGTTTTTTCATGTGTTTCTCTTAACTCCACTATGTGCTTGAGTAATAGTTTTCATTATTTTTAACTCAAATGTGATGGGACATTCTTCAGGTTACTTTAGGGTCTGTATGAGTTTTCTTCCTGTTTGGATAGGGTTTGTGGGTGATTTTTAAGAGTGTGCAAGATGCTCTTACTGATAGACAGGATCAAGCTGCTTGGGTACCCTATTCATTATAGGGATCTCTAATGGAGTCACACAAAGGGCTTTATCAAAAGCAGGACTGTCAGTAAGCCGGTTGAATTATGCTAATCTCTTTTTCCTTTTCTTTTTCCTTGGTTTTAATATACTATGTTTGTCTTCAGGATAGAGGACTATTGTATTTACTAATAGTTTTTACATGTCTTACAAGTTTTAATTGTTACTATAGGGATAGTCGCTTCTCCCCTTTTGTTTCCAGTGGCAGTTACATAACAACAGGAAGTTTATTATGAGTGCAACTCTAGCTAAACACTAATTAAACCAGATTTGCCAACCCCTTTGGCTTATCTTAACTGTCACACTTATAGTTGGTCAAGCATATGTTCAGAACATTATTATAGCTGAGCTTTGAGTGTATGTTGGTACTGCTTGGGATTGTTATGCATTTTAGATTCTGGCATTTTAGGAATAAAATTCTGGGATGTATCTGTCTCTCCACTCAGGGGAGACCCAAGAAATGCCATAAAAGGTTACTATGTTTAGTGTTATTCCTTAATATCCCAGCTCCTTCCAGGTTTAGAGGGTGGTGGTCAGGCACGGGATTAAAACAGAAAGGGTTTTTTATACTTGCCCACTCATTTTTTTGTTCCACCATATAAGAATGTTAGACAATTGTTTATTCTTTCTCCATTCTCTTAACTTCTTAGGTTTTATATGTAAATGTTGGATATAGAATCGTGGAACATCAAAGGACTACAAGATACCAATAAGAAAAAAACTTTTCATGCATCTGACTCTTAAATCCACATCTAGCATTGTTTTTGTCCAAAAACCTCATCTTTTTGACAATCAATGGGACCAAGACAGGGGAAGACCTTGGATTAAGAAGATAATAGCTTCTGGGGCCAAATCTAATAGCGCAGGGGTTGCTATTATAATTAAAAACAAATTTATATTGGACATAGTAAAATGTGACTCGGATACTGATGGTAGATGGTGTTATTTTGTCACAACGTGCTCATTTATTGACAAACCCATATTGATTTTAAACATATATTCCCCATGCTCAGGTCAGCAAAATTTCATTATGCAGACATAAATTACTTGCTCTATTTCCTAATCATTACTACATAGTAGGGGGTGATTGGAATTCATTACAGGATCCAAAAAATGATAGGACAAATACTAAGGCTAAATTTAATTTCTCTGCAACCCTATCCTTGTCGGAGCTTAAGGATGACTATAACCTTTTTGATCCCTATATCTTTCTTAAAACCACCCATAAAAATAACAAATTCAGCTTTTTTCTAACTGCGCTAAAAGCTGGTCTAGATTGGACTTTTTTTCTGATTTCCTCGTCTTTCAGCAACCAGGATATTTCTTTCTCCAATTACCCCAGAAGCCTTTCCGATCATTCTCGGATTTCTCTCTCTATTCAATTGAAGGACATAAGACCCTCAAAGAACATATCTATTTGGTGGCGAGTAAACCCTAACCTTCTTAAGAAAGTAGAAATCCTCTCACAAGTTGAGCTCTATCTGTACGAATTTCTCCAATCCAGTAACTCCCTACAGACTGCTTTAGACTGCTCTTGGGCTGCAACCAAAGCTATGATCAGAGGTTTTCTGATTAATAAAGCCTCATACTATAAGAAACTACTCAATAAGAAGGAATCAAATATTACCTCTAAACTCCATAACATAGAAACCGAAATCCAACAAAAACACACTTCTGAGCTAGAAAAACAAATGATTCTGCTGCAAAAGGAACTTTTATCTATGCAAGCGGACGACCTTAACTTCCATGAAATTAAATCTATAGCAAATTATTCGGAGCTGGCTCAATTCCCCTCTAAATTCCTGGCCAGAGTGATAAACATGAATAAGTCATCTCCATTTATTTCCGAAATTTCACATCAGGGGAAGGAATATCAGGGTACTACTGAGATTATTGGTCTTTTTGAAAACTTATATTCTCAGTTATATGACCCTACTGAAAATTCTGCTAATAAGGAAGAGTTACAGGTTTTGTTATAACAAATTAACCTTCCCTAAACTGTCGGAGAATCAAACGAAACTTCTAGACCGGGAAATTTCTACGCAGGAAATAGCTATGGTTATTAATAGCCTTAAACCTAATAAATCACCTGGTCCAGATGGGTTTATGGCAGAATTTTATAAATGTTTTACTACAAAAATCTCTAAAGCATTGCTTCTTTTGTATAATAATATTATTACCTTTGGTTTTAAGGATATACACCTGAATGCCTCCAGAACCATCTTTATACCAAAACATAATGGTGACCCCAAAAACCCCTGGCATTATAGACCCATTTCTATTGTTAATATAGATATGAAAATTTTGGCCATAATTTTAGCTAACAGACTGAAGTTAGTTATTGCTTCCATTGTTTCACCAGAACAGTCTGGATTCATCATGGGCAGACAAACTATAGACCACACACTGTCTTTGGAAGCCATGATCTCTTTCTTCCTTAAATAAAACTCCCCTTTATGCTCTAGCAATTGACTTTTCCAGGGCCTTTGATTGTATTAGCACTGAATTTCTTTTCAACAGTCTCCCTTTTTTCAATTTTCCAAACTCTTTTATCAACACAATTGAAACCTTATATTCTATTGCATACACCATTTTACAAATAAATAAACAGATATCTAATAGAATTAAAATTCTCAACAGTGCTAGGCAAGGTTGCCCCCTCTCTCCATTATTATTCAACCTCTACATTGAACCTTTATTCCTTTTGATCAAACAGAAAACTTTTCATCACACACCTAGTATTTTTAACACCAAAATTTATCTCTCTGCATACGCAGACGACCTAAACATTTACTTTACGCTCCCCGGATCAGATCCGATTAAAATTCTTTCTTCCATCAATTCCTTCTCTAACCTGGCAAACTACAAACTTAATAGAGATAAATCACTAATCTTTCCGATAAACATTTATTCCCCTTCCCCCAATATTTCTGCTAATACAGGTATAAGTATTAAACAACTTCAATATCTTGGGATATCCTTTTCCCAAGGGAACTCCTCTCAATATCAGGATAACGTGACAAAATGTTGGTCTAATATCCGGGGTGACCTAAACAGATGGTCTAATCTTAAGCTTCCTTTTCTGGCCAGGACGGCTATCATTAAAATGAACATTCTTCCCAGATTTTTATATATATTTAATGCATCAATGACTATAATACATAATAAATTCTTTAGAAATATTATATCTCTTCTTTCAAAATTTATCTGGGCCCCCAAATCTGTTAGAATTAGTTATTTGAGACTTACATTCCCCATGGAACGGGGAGGACTGGGTCTACCTGATTTTAAAACATATTTTGAAATAATCAATGGAAATAGAATTCTAAACATTGCCTCCTACAATAAGACCCACTCTTCGTGGGCACCGGCTTGGGTCATCCTGTATAATAATTATGTTAAATCTTTAAGCATAAACCCAGCGGCGTTACCTTTCCTGAACAAAGAAAATTTGGGCAATGTTAAATTAATAAAAGGCATTAAATTTAGTATAAGGACACTTCAAAACCTCTTCAGTTCCCTGAACTTAACTCATTCCTTTAATACTCTGCAACCACTACACCTTAACCCTAACTTAAGAATGAATGGACACATGCTAAATCTGGACCAATACCCCCTGCTCAAGTACACTTCTATTTCCGATCTATTTCCCTATAAGCAGCAGTCTCTCTCGGAACTAAGAACTATTTTGAATTTACCTAAAAATATGCAATCATATTAAGACAGATCAGAGAATTAGTCCATATTTGCTTGGAGAATCCCTTAGTTTCTGATAAAGATATTTCAACTTGTAAAACACCGTGGAACTTGTTTCTTAGTAAAAAAAAAAAAAAAGGATTTCAAATACCTATAAAGTTATCATGGCACTTAAAACAAATAAGGAACTCATCTTTTCCAATTCTTGGCTAAAACTTAATACTTCTATTACCCATAACCAGATTTCTAAGGCCATAAGAATTAGTTCCAGGTTTATACCCCTTAAAAAACTTAAATATACTTAGCTCATAATGAATAATGCGTACCTTACTCCCGACATACTTAATAAAATATATCCAAAATACACCCCTCAATGCCAATTTTGCCCAAATCAAATAGATGATATATCACATGTTTTCTGGAGTTGCAAATGCACTTACAGGTTATGGTTTGCCTTGAGAGTTATACTGGAGAAAGTTGGTTACGAAAAGTCTACTCTCTCTTGGGAATTTACTATTCTCCATATCCCACCTCCGGGGTTACCTGAGAGGAACTACAGAGTTTTGATCTCTGTCTTCATGTTAATTAAATATTATATTTCCTTGAACTGGAAAAATAAGCAAATATTATCCTGGGAAGGGTTCAAGACCCTAGCTATTAAGCACATCAAGGCACATAAATACTTATTCTACAACATGAATCAAAAACCTTTTCTTAAAGATTTTTGGAGAATACTTTTTGAACTTATTTTAGTCTGATTACATGCTTCCTTTAGGTATTACCAAATGTTATAGTCTTCCTTCTTCTTTACATAACTGGGCAATGTATAAATGTACATAGTTGTTTTTAAGGTTCTGTGTATTTTTGTTATTTGTGTATATATTGTTACTATTTGTTGTCTGTCAGTTATGATAAATAAAACAATAAAGAGAATTAAAAAAAAAATACTACAAGCGTTACTATGCTCAACAATACATCACTACAAGATAACTTTTTCCACTATATGCATTGCGTGCACTTTAAATATTACAGAACAGGTACTACATACACAGACATACTGAGTGTTCTACATACCTTATTAGTAACCTGAGGTGTCGTTGACTGTTATTTCAACCCTTTTCAGTTTGTGTTTCAATCTTCTTTGTAACGTTCTGCTGGTATATACAGATGGTTTGAATGTGTGATAAGCCATCTTTTTATAGTTAAATATAGTCTATATATATATATATATATATATATATATATATATATATATTGTGCTATCCTGACCACCAATTGGTGTTCCAAAGTAGTGAATTAGATGCACATCAGCTGTGCAGCTACTCCATCAGCCAATATCATGGCAACAGTGGTGTATAATTGAGTACTCCACTTGGGCGTTGTCCCTTTGCCTTACTTTCAAGGAAGACAGCCTGGATGTGTTGTTTGTGATGTATTTCGACAGCTATATGGAGACAGGCAGAGATATATTAGCTTCATGACTCCCATGGATTGTGTGTAATGGCTAGAAGATGTTGTTCTACATGTGAGTACAGCTGTTATATTTCAGAACATTGCTACTTATGCAGGGTTTGTTTGTACCTGATACTTCTGCAGATGTTTCAGTCTGGCAAGGATGTTTGGGCAGCTCAAGGCTGTATGGCTATGCATGCAATGTTAGGTGGTTTACAGTGTGCTCACCAGACATCTTTGGTTTGGTGTACATGTGTATCATACTGTGCTGTTAATCAGTAATTGGTAACATTTCCTGGTGTACACACAACCCTCTGAAATGGGATTAGTGCAAACAAACCCTGTAATATTATCAGCTGTTCCATTGTATAACAGCAACTATTTCACATAGGGCCATGTTAGTGTGTCTCTGATAAGGTATGTTAAGGCTTCTGCTGATGTCGTACAGTGAGTGAATGATTTGTGATGTTATTACAGTTTGTATTGTAATTTGTTTGGGTGTGGGGGAGATGTTGGCGGGTGTACATAGCAGATGCAGGTGCACATGTACTGCTTTTATACATAATCGATATGTGCGTGAGGGTTCCTTCCCTATTTGAACACCTATCATTTAGTGGACAAATACTATGGTAATTACAGGCTGATTCATTAAGGCACTTTTAATTGGTTCCTGTATAGCATACAGGTGATGTTAGTCCTTGAATCCTTCCGGCAATACATCGGAATGTAATAAAGTGTTGCTACATGAAAGCTGTGTATTTCTGTCATAGGTATTTGCAGTCATTGGAGTTGTGTTGGTGACTGACCCTCTTTGGCTAGGGTTGCCACCTTTTATAATGACCATAGTGGGACATTATTGGGACACACATCAGATTTTACAGTCCGACACAAACCCACGGTCAGTACAAAGGATAGAACTTTTATTTTTTGCCTAAATATAAGCTTATTCTTGTAGCAGTTTAGTTGCTTATCCTGTTTCTTGTAACATGTAGGCATTTTAGATACAGAAAGAACTATTGTATGCAACTATTACATTACATATGGGGCATAATTATGTCCTACAATCACAGGACATTTGCCACGTTTAATATTTATGGTCAGGACACAACTGCCCAAAGAGGGACTGTCCCTCGCAAAGTGGGACAGGTGGTAACCCTATCTTTGGCTCATGTCCATAGCACATATTTGTAATAGTGTATAGGCATATACTCTCCATATCCTTTGTTCATAAAGTTTGGTCGTGGCGGAATGTGTGATTGCTATGGTCCATGTTATACTCATATATGAACACTTCAACTGCTGTATACGGAATACCTATGGAATCCCAAACCCACACAATTCCAATGCCCACAGTACCAGGCCCAGACTACCATACCCCACATTACCGACAGCGACAGTCAAACTCGCGAATGTAACACAAACATGGAGCACACACACGCACACACAGACACACTGCTACCCACCACATCCAAGCAAACCATCCTACACTATGTATGAGCATGTGGGCAAGCCCCCCTACACCCTCCATGTGGGTGCCTGTACACCCCACACCTCCCCTACTTTAATATTCTACCTCCTAGATTGCACAAACAGACGCACAAAGCAAACCCACACCCACACATTACAGTCCCCCAGGAACACACACCACACACAGAACACACACTTACACACACTACAGCCCTCAGAAACACACTTACACACAGTAACCTACCTGAACCGCAACACCAGAAGCACTGACTAAATGTCCCTTAACATCGGGATTTTACACCTCGCGCTTCTGGTGTTTCGGTACTGTGGTCTTTCGGTCTTTAAGCCTCGTTATTAAGCTTGTCGGTATGTCAAGCATTCAGTATTTGGTAGGTATCCCATTTATATGTACCTCCATGGTTATGTAGATGTTGTTAACCTATCTATATATCTACATATATATGTATATCCCCATATAGCGACATATCTCTCTCTCTCTCTCTATATATATATATATATATATATATATATATATATATATATATATATATATATATATATATATATATATATATATATATATATATATATATATATATATATCATACACCTTTCATTGGGTACATGCTGGTTTGCCCTATTTCCACAAATCCCTCCTTTTTGTGTTTTAACCTGTCAGAATACAGAGCTGCTGTTGGTATATCTCAGGTAGCTTAGTGGTAGGTTATTGTGAAACTTGAGAAAATGTTTGCGTGTTCTAATCCTGGCAGTGGTCATTTTACCTCTCAGAGCAGGCACTGGTAATGCACATTTCAGCGGTTGTGTGTTCCAAATGTTTATTATTCTGTGGAATACTACCTATATATGCAAGCTGTAGTTAAGGTATACTATGTAACATGTGAATCATCTCTGACTTTATTGGGATTTGAACAAGGACTGTACAGATATTATGCAAATACTGTAGCCATTACACTATTGAAATTAATGTTCCTTCTGCCTATTTCCTATGTCCATGAATCCTATGTGTAAGCTTGGCTACACAACAGGCAGTGCCACCCACACCCGGTGAACTTCTTGAAATACCAACATGACACATGAATTGGGAGACTATACATTAACATCCTAACTACATTTAGCATAGCCACTCACTGACACACCTCAGGGAAAACCTTGATGTGTGACTGGGCAACAGTATAGACACCCCTGGGATCATGTGTCCCACAAACATACAGCCAGGGTGTGGGGGAGCCACTCCAGTTTTACAGCTGCAAGACCTGTTGGGGAAATTGAATGCTGTTGGGATGTCATGTTAACATGCCCTTTTGAGATCACTATGTGCCCCTATCACCCTACAGCACCCCAGTCATCAACAGCTTCCAGCAACTCTGCCTGGAATCACATCATTGGCTATGCTTGACAGAGGCTCTGTTACTTAATCAATGGTGCAGGTAAAGCCACCACACTGTAGCTATGCTTCTAAATGCCCTTGGGCAAATGACCTACTATCTATCTGTGAACCTCTACTGTGCAGGCCATCTCCAACATCATATGTGATTATACAGAGTTTTCTGATCACAATATACAGTGTAGATTCACCATGTAGTCAGACAACAGTTAAGTACAGCAATAGCATAGAGACTACTGATACATAATCACTCCAAAAACCTATTGTGGAAGCTAGTGGACATGTATAGGTTTCAGGCTTTGTATTGCTTACCAGTAGGTTACCTACTGGAAAGATGGGACACAAGCACAGATGGGATAAATGCCTGCAACAATGCCATACCAACTTGCATGTGTCAGCCTAAAGCTTTGGAATGCTAGCCAAGGCTATTGGCACACCCATGATGCCATTTCTAGGCAGTTCTCAGAGGTGAATCTCACCTCCATGAACTGCACAATAGCGGAACCAATGAGGGTTAGGTGACTCAACACCAGGGGTAGTACTCACAACATGCATGCACTCACAGCACCCCTCAGTATGGACAACAGCTACATCTATTCTGTAACTGGGACCTGTATAAGGCTCCTGTGAGCACACCGGCACTACCGGACTGCAACCCATAACACACATTTCAGCCACTGTGCATGGACTGGCACAGACATGGAGGGGGTGTATCCATATTCATCTGGGATACCTACACCTCCAAGTTAGTGGGACAGCATGATACCTCTGTGATCATCCATGTGCAGCTAACATCAGCCACAACTGCAATGCAAACTGTGAGCTGCTACAGATAATCCTCCGTGACCCAGGAGCACCACTACAACTATCTGGAGACAGTGGTAAACACGACAGTCCTACCAGACACCCTGTTATCGGTCAATGTTGGCTACCCTACACTTAACTAGATAAACTACTCATGTATTCACTTCCAGGCCCAGCACTTCCTGGGATTTATCACCTCATATGGCCTGTATCAGTTGGCAGATGGACTAACGGGAGGTGAAGACATACTAGAAGTGATAATCACTGACATGTGCAACAGGTGCACTACAGCAGAGGTAAACCAGTCACTGTTTAGATCTGACCATGAGTTAACTATTCATTGGTTTCTACTCCCAACCATCTCCCCCACCCAAGGAACACACAGTGAATACCTTTCCTAAAGCTACATTCACAGTACTAATGACAGAGGTGGGAGGGTTCACAGCCCCCATGCTCAGGGATGACACTGCTCAAGATACAGACAGAATTATGAATGCACTCTATAAGCACCTACAAAGATGTATGGGTCATGCCATCAATGGTAAACCAGAACTAGCTACTCCTACACAAGGACACCAGTCTGCTGAACCCCTGCATTATACAGGCTATACAACAGAAGTAGTACAGTAGTCCAGAACAACAGCAAATCCCAAGACATGCAGACATCCGTGACCAGTATTAGCAAGATACTTATGTTACTCATGTAATCATCCAAGGCTGACATCCACAGGTAAATAGGCATGGATTCTGAATATGACCAGAAAGGCTTCTTTGGCTATGTCAAGAATGTAAGCAGTAATACACAGATTTGCTCTGTGCTGGTGCAATATTGCACTGAATATACTGACCCTACTGATATCACCAACACACTTGATGATACATTTGGAGCAGGCTTCACCCCCTACTGAGCCCACAACAATACCCAAAACGTACAGTATCCCAGACATCTGAGACATACAGTTGGTAATAGCCCTTTCAAACGGCATGACAGAGTGTCACTGGAGGCAGATGGTGTCCCAGATTGCATCCTGCAGACACTACAAGACAAAGTGACCCTCCACGTAATATAGCAATTCAACATCAGCCTCTACACAGTCTGCATGGCTATTCACTGGCACATGGCAACAGCTATTACACTCCACCAAGGTGGTGACACAACTGACCATGGCTACTACCACCCCATAGGCCTGAGTAGCCTGATCTGCATGGCTATGGAGCACATCCTCATGGCACTTAACATAGACAATGGTAACTTCCAGACACTTGACCCAACCCAGGTCACCTTGATTGAGTGCAGATCATGCCTACTGAACCAGTTTGACATCTTACAGCCACCTAGACTTTAGATGTGGGGTGTGGTAGTTCACACATACTACCTGGACCTCTCCAAGGGTTTGACATCATTTCCCACTCAGGTATTATTTCTACACTCACCAGCCAGTACATACACCCATACATCACAGGTTGGTTTGCCAACAGGCTTACACACAGAACCCACATGGTAAGCCTAGCAGCTTCCAGGTCCAACACCTGACCAGTCACAACTGGTGTCCCACAGGACTCAGTCCTGGGACCCCTACTGTTTGCCGTATACTTCTCAGAGGTATGGGCTAACACAGGTTCACTACAGCAGGCCATGTTTGGTGATTACTGCAGACTGGGAGCCATAACTGACAGTCCAGCTGTCACAGCCATCCTTCAAGGGGCCTCACATAGACCAACACAGGGTGTCAGAGTGATGGCCTCCAGCTGAAGGCCACATACTGCATGGTCATTCCATTTTGGGAAACTACACACACACATATTAACACATGAGTGGCAGACAGTATAATTCAGATGTCATAATGGGTATGTGGGGACTACATTACATAGTGATCTCTCCTTTGACAGTCATATGTGCGAAGTAGTTAGGACATCCATCTATGTAGGCCATCTAATTACTTAAGGGTTCACATCTAAACAGACTTAGCTTATTGTGCCCCTTTACTCATCAGTCATCAATCTCATCATCGAGTATGATAACCCATTTTGGATGTACCTCAGAAGACACATCTGACAGCTGGAAGGGCCATGAATGTACCTCGCATAGAGGGATAATGCCCTCAGACATGTGTCCTATGCTGCCAGACTGCATAAACTCATGTATTACTCAGTGGCATCTCATTTACTCGGAGATGATATTTGCTGGCCAACAAAGCCGTGTCAAAGTCAGGCTTAATGGATATGGTCCACCTATGGGCATCCATGTCACAGTGAACCACACACTGAAATGAGCTACAACTGGCCAAAACCATAATTGGAAGATGCTGGAGTGACAGATTCCTGTCACGGGTACTCCCCATTATTTGGAACTACATCCCTGATTACATTATACGAAACCCCTCACTAACACTCCAAGGAATCCTTGCAGAGTGGGGAACAGTGGATACACCCCAGGGATCCCACAATTGGCTCTGCTCCACAGAGGGACAGTTAGTTAATCAATGGGGTGGCGACAGCAGACACATTTTGGCTATGCTTATGACTGACCTCAGGCAGTTAGGCATGTACCTGCCTATGTATCTATGAACCTATACATACAGTATGGACACATGCTGATAGCTTAATTTACTGTTCAGGTATTGGCTTACCTTGTGCCAATGGCAGTTGTGTGTACAATAGTTGAGGGCTACCTATGTTGGATGCACACAGTAGACCACCTATACATGACAATTTACAGGTGTTCGTGTGTGTGTGCCATCCATGTTTGCTGTGTGTGCAGGTGGAGAAGGGTGTCAGCCCATAGGTGCCTACACTGTCAGTGTGTGTGCTATACGTTCCCTCTTTGCCAAAGCATAGGTATACTGGGCACGTCTCTGTCTGCCTACTGGGGCTGGCACAGGGTGTTCATGGTCTGAGTCCTTCTGTGCCTGTAGGCCCCTTGGCAATGGTGGTGGACTGTGAGGGCCTTCACCATTCTGTCCCTGCTGCAGCTGTTTCCGCAGGATCATATTGTGTAGCATGGCACATACTGTGAAGATGTGGGCACACATGCCTGGAGAGTACTGCAAGGCTCCACCAGATATGTCCAAGCAACTGAACCATGATTTCAGCATCCCAAATATACACTCTATGATGATTCTGGTTTCTGTGTGTGCCTCATTATGGTGTTCTTGCATGGCTATGTGTGCATTTCTGATGGGAGTCATCATCCAAGGTTCCAGTGCATAGCCAGTAACCCCCACCAGGTGGCCATATGGGATGTCCCCCTGGCATATACCTGATACAGCTGTGAGGCATGCCAGATGTGGGAGTCGTGATAACTTCCAGGGCTGCCAGCACACACATCCATGATAATGCCCTGTGCATTGCACACGACCTGTCAGTTGATGGAGGTATATCCCTTGCGGTTTATGTAGTGCCTACCCTGCTCACCAGGTGGTGTCTTGATGTGTATGTGCATGCAGTCTATTGCACCCAGTACCTCCGGGTAGTCTGCTACACGGTGGAAGAGGCACATATTGCTGGCCAACTCCTCCTGCATTCGGGGGAAGTATATGTGCTCATTTGCATGTGGTAACAGGGCATCCAGGAACTGGTGGAGTACCCTGGATACTGATGCCTGTGAGATCCCCATGATATCCCCAGTTGGCCTTTGAAAGGTACCTGTGGCTAGTATTCTCAAGCTTACACATACCTTCATGTCCCCTCTGTTATTTCTGGCTCTGAGGCATGGCCGGCACAGCTCAACAAGTTGCTGTATGGTGTCCCTGTCCATCCTGTAATGCTCTGCTATCTCCAGATCATGTAGCCCCTGGCAGGTTACCCTGGGTCTGAACACTCTTCTCCTCCTCCAGTGCCTGAGATGGTTGTCAACATCATCCTCCACACCACCATCAGTCTCAAACACATGCTGGTGAATCAAAGCTATGGCAGCCCCTAACATGTACATATTAAAAGTTCCCCGTCTGTATACACCAATGGTGCAGAGTGTCTGGGAATACACAAGTGTGTGTGGGGGGCTTTCACACTTTATACTATTGTGCAATGGGTGCTGCTGGTGTAATTAGGTGTGTATGTGCAATTCCAGCTGCAGGGTATCTTAATTATGGGTTTTACAGCAGGTACTGCTATTGTGGGGCCTTTGGTGTTAACTTACGCATGGCTGTCGTGATTCACCTATTGCCCTTTACTTCACTTTTCAACCCAATTCCCCTCCCATTGTCAGGCATGCATCCAGCTGCCTGCTTTCTTGTTTTGTACTTTCCCAACCCAGGATTGTGCTGGGAAATGTGTAATGTAGCTGATCTACTGCAAGTCTGCTTTGTTCTGCTGTGACAGTTCTCTTTTCTTTGCAGTACGGCACCTCCCCTTTCCTGTTCTGCAGGTAGCTGCTAGCAGCCTTGTTAGCTGTTGTCAATAGCCTACTGTGAGTTCCTAGGTGTTAATTACTCATTTGTACTCCAATTACCATGCTGCAGCATTTCCTTATTGTCTTCCCGTATCCTTCCTGTTTCAGCTATGGTGCGCACCACCCACAGCTGTTTACTGGGTTTCGAGTGTGTTTTCATCCATGTTCATATGCACGTTCGGTTACCTTGTGTGCTCTCAGCTAAGCAAAGCTATGGCTACTTCCACACCCCTATCCTGCGGCTTTGCTTAGCAACAGGCAACCCGTATTAGCAATGCTCCAATTTGCTTACAGCTAAGGTGGCGCACACCTCTCTTGATGTCATGTTTATCTCCAGGCAACACCTCAGTGTTGTACTGCTACACTGTGTGGTACATCCTTACGCCGGTGGGGATTTTGCTATTCAGTATTACTTGACTCATTTGCATGGCATTGACTACTAATTCCTAGTTATCGCTCAGAACACTGTCACAGACCCTTAGCAACCCTTGCTCCATGGTTGTGGTGTAGCATGCATGCCATTGACTATTATGGGGAATTCATGAATTGTGTTACATTTCAGTTTTATGACATATAAATATATTTTCATTGTGATCACGTTTAAGCACCAATGCACTGCGATTTTACTTTGCGTTAATGTGGCCATGACATTAAATGTTATTTTTTATGTGTTGTGCATTTTTTTTATGCCATTGGCTATATATTTAGCCATTGGCATATATTAACATTATAATATGTAAGTTTGGTCCGCTTTCATGGCTCCGATTTTATGTTTGAAAAAATGTAAACCATTTTTTTGGTTTACATTTTTGCATGCTTACGCTATGCCTGCACCACTTCATGAATCGCTATATACCTTCATTTGCATGCTACACTGCTGAGCATGGGATAATTAGCATACATGCACCAGGAGCTGCGCAGCTCTGGTGTACGCTGGTAGTGCACATGGAAACAGCTTGTACCTGAATTGCTTGGCAGCCGTATTTGGCATTAGATTGCCGGCGCTACTCCTGTGCCTGGCGCAAGCTTCATGAATCCCGAGGGTAGCCTTTTTATGGTTACATTTTGATGAGAACAGATTCTAAAACACTAATCACCTGCTTGTCATTTTGTATGTGTATTCTGTTATAAGAAGGTATGGTAATGCTACTTATGGAACTTAAAACTAGACAAAATATAATTTAGAGATACATGTTTACTGGCATACTTTTAGGCTCAAGTGTAGTTTACATAATCACATCATTGGAGGTACAACAACACATTTTCATAATGTAACTTAATTTATAGCAAAATGTTCTCTGTATCTATGCCTTGCTGATTCTGTTTGGGCATTGTCATATCTTGTACTTTTTCACTCTGGCATATTCCAGTTCACTCCATATCCTGTCTTTCCTGAGACCCTCCCCCTCCTTACAAAGGCAAGATAGGCTGGAATATATTATTAATAACGGGGCTGTACTTTTGCCTTCCAAAGAGTTTGTATCCCTTCCAGTGCAGCTGAACAGTGTACTATTCCCTTGGCTCAGCTAGTTCAAATAATGCTTCACAGGTCAGCTTCAAGCATAACTACAAAGCTCACTGTTTAGTGCTTGGTGGCCTGATAGGTATGATGTGGATGCAGCAGAATACCATCTTGTAACCTGCACAACACAGACAGCTTGGTAATGTCCATGACCCTGATGTCAATGTATGGAGACAAAGGTACTATGCTAGGCCTGGGACTGCAGAACTGTGAATGGTGACTTCACAAGGGACAGCTATTCTCAGTCAACTGTAGCCACTTTGCTCCATGGTGATGAAATTACATCAGTGGCCCAATGCTGCAACTGATCTTACACCACAATGATTTCTACTCCTCTCCCATCAGCTGCCACCAGCTCCTTTCCTTAGTTACTGGGTCTACTAGACACACTCTAGCCTCCCCTGGCCTCAACCTGACCCATGTCAGGAATGTTGGTGCAGCAGCATACTGCTACCAGGCAGTGTTCTGTGATCCCTGCCCCTTCATGACAGCCATGCCTGTTCCACGACTGCTATCCTGGGGAGTTGCATGTATGCATGCTTCTATGCGTGAGTAATCTCCTGACTAAGTGCCACACTGTTTATGCAGCACCGAGCCTGACAGTCTCATACACTGCTTTTTGCAGTGAGCCTAAGCTCCCTCTCTTTTCCAAGGAAAGGCAAGCCAATATTGGCTGCTCACTCTCATCTTCCCTTTGTGGTCTCTGCAACACCCATGACGTTAATTGAACATCCATTGTCTGGGGTGCAGTAAGGGCTTTATCACTCTCTACCATGGGGTCGCTACCAATTTCTACTTTGTTATCAACTCTGTCATACTCTATACTGCCCAGATCAGTATCTGGAAACCTGAGTTTCAGTAAACTGTTGAGAAACAGAGGCTAATTGTCATACCTTCTTTTAAATATTTGCTTGTTTAGGAAATTTTCTTACCAAATTTCCTGTGTAACATGTGACATTAGTGAGTTGACATTACTAGCCAGAAGTGGATGCTGATTTTACTACTCAAGTCCTCTGGTTTTCTGTGGCACACTGGCCATGAATATGCTGCAGTACTGACAACACAAGAGCCAGTGAAGGCTATATGATTATGGTAGTTACAGACACAGAGATGTGCATACGTATACAATACTATATGTATACATATGCAAAACATCTCTGCTAGACACACTATTTTAATAATTGATGTGTTCTGCTTTCTGGCATCTGCAGGGTGTGATCAACAATGCTTTTTCTGTCTGTGGATGTAACAACTCAGTCCTGCCTCTACAGACTGTTCCTTATGTTCTTATCCGATGTTGACATGTGGTTAATAGCTATCTGTAGCTGTATAGCACCTTTGTGTACTCAGATGTTTTGGTCTGTGGTATTGGTGTCCCTGAATGACATGCCAACATGTGTTCATACTAAGCATCTCATTTGTATTTTTAACCACTCCATTGCTGCTGTTGTTGCATGATAGAAAAACAGCTGCTGAGCAGACTTACTCCACTACACAGACTGAATATATTCCAGACCATGTCTCTGAATCTATAGCAGTTTTTGACATTTTTGTTACAACTAAATTAAGAGAAATGTGATATTCAAAAAAGGCAAAAGATTTCCTGATTCATTAACAATTATTGATTGTATCAGACACGTTGTAAATTTGTTCCATAGTGCAGTAAAACTATTCTGGAAATTTATTTCACAATTTAATAAATATATCCAATCACTTTACAACCAAATGACATACTCCAGGAGCATTTATGAAAACATTACATAAAACATTCTGGTGCTTTGGAACCAAAAAGTGTACTATGAGGAAATAAAACCCCAAAAAAACAAACAAATTTGTTTTCTGACACAGTTTAATTAGAACTACATTTGGGTCATTCTGAACCAGTAGTGTTAGATTCCCAACAGTAGAGTCTCAAGTGTTTGGTAACAAAATAAGCAAAGCTTGCAGTATGAAAACAAACTTAGGACCAATGAATTTGGTTTGCTGTTTTTGAGTTTTATTTCCTTGTGTACCAAATTTGGTTGTCATTCTAGTGCCTTGGCTGAAGGAAAAAGAACCTGAGCATGAATCTAAAAGCAAAATATAAGTATCGTAAAATGTGCAACACAAGCATATCATCAGCAAGTCATTCTCAACAAGTTGCCTTTTTTGTTTAACCCTCTGGGTTTTACTTTACAAACTACACACTGCAAACTGTTTCTTTGCATTGCAGTTGTTTCCCAACATCATTACTTTGCTGCTTGTCATAGCAATACACTCATGTAGGACACTGGCCTTCTGTATGCCATTATCTGCAGAATGTCACCCTTTTAAAATGTAATGCAACAGGGTTGTCTGCCAGTACATATATCGCTCATGTATTCCTGCAGTCTGATCCCAAATGTAATGCAAACTGCAGAAGAACCATAGTGCATAAAACACTGAGAGCCTCACAAATAAACCTCCCTTTACTTTTTAGATAAATTCCTATTAATATAACTGAATTTATATATATATATATATATATATATATATATATATATATATATATATATATATATACATATACTTACAGACTCTACAAGTACACAAGAGAAAGTTTCAAATGACTATCTGCTCTTTAAGCTTATAGTATTTGAACTTGTCAAAGCTAGGGTTGCCAATTTTTCATGTCAAAAATTCTGGACATGTACTTTGTGAAAGCAAAAATGCATGCAATTTTGGTACCCAACATGCAAAATTTTGCTTAATAATGTTTAGAACCATTAGTCTGTCTCTGACATAATTTCTGTTAACTGCAACTTACATTTCTTACTTTTTTCTGGCAGTAAACTATAAGCTTTTGAACGTATCCATGGGACAAAACATACCCATGGGTATGCTTTGTCCTGCAAAATCTCACGTTTCTATAAAAAATGTCCCACTCTGGGCATTATAAAGGGGGCAACCCTAACCAATACCCAATATACCTGACATCCCATATTTTTCCTTTTCCAGAAATGAAGTAAAACTTATTAAATAACAGGAAAGGTATCAGAGCTATGGTCCAGAGTGTGTCAACCATAATGTAGTCACTGTATAGTGACATCAAAAAACATACATTGCAACTAAATATAAATTCCCCCTGAAGCAGCTTCAACTAAATGGGGATCTGCTAAGCAGCATAAACTCTTTAAGAAGCATTGTTTCATCTAAATAAATGACACATAAATATTGCCATATGTCCCTAAACTCTTAGGTCCCAATTCACTCAAGTTCAGTATAAAGATAACAGTAATATTTTAGCACAGCACATTGTTTTTCTAGAAATAATTTTAAAATATTTAACATGCTTTTTATTATATAATTTTCATGATATTGTCACTGAATATAAACATTATTGGTTGCTAATTTAAACTTTTCATTAGCTGTATCATTACTAAGTATTTGCATAAAATCATAGTTTATAAATACAGCCATATTAAGTCATGCTTTCACAAAACACATACTTGGTAGTTTTATGAAATGTTTTATATAAATTCATTAAATGTATGCACTTTTAAAATTACTCATCACATGCAGATTTTGGAATTAATGCAATGTTTTCTAAAGCCAGTAGATGGCACCAAATTATCAATAACATTTTCAAAACATCTACAAGTCTTGCATGTTAAAAAAAGTTTAGTTCAGTCTAGATATATCTTTAAGACCAGGGCATAATTCATAAAATAAATATACACAAGTTTTCTGACACACTCATTTTCATAACTAAATTCACAACATATTTTTGCTGTATAATTTTATTACACCTAAAAATACTAGTTACAGCCTGATTTCACAAAGGGGTTGCATATATAAGGCAATGCCTTATTATGGAAATAAACATGCTCATAGTTTTCCAATAACCACACAACACATAAGTACTGGAAGAAAGCATCTACCATGCGTGGTGACCAAATACATTCTTTTTTTCTGCGTAATATGGGTTGGATCAATCCCAGTCCCATACTCCCGATTCCTTGGTCTGCTCGACTCTAATCTTTCTGGATTGCTGTGACAGTTGCTTATAAAGTCAAAGGCAGAGTGGGATTTAAATCATGTCATCTCTCCTCTTCTGTCTCTGTTCCATTTGCCTTGTTGTACTTGGCTGAGCAGAAGATGTGAGACTTGGTCTGAGGACAGAGATTTGTGCTGGCCGGGACCCCAACAATAGGGAGGAGTAGGAGGAGGAGGGAGGGAGGGACTGTGGCTATAAACAGCAACACGAACACACACATACCTAACATGCATGCAGTCTCAGCACTAGTGGATCTCAAACATTCATTGGCTTCAAATAACTGGCCCCTGGAAATATGCCCGAGTATTTAAATTACCAAAGAAATGGCACCCTAATTCACAAGGGACAGGGCCATGAAACCCACTCACTTGCCTTACAGTGTTCTGAATGCAAATTGGAGAGTTACCTGAACTGTCCTACTCACAGACTCAACAATGACCCTATCTGCAGTTAAAAAATACGGACATGACATAATTCAGTTCATCAGCACATCTAATATACCTTATGATTAATATAACTGAATTATGCCATCTCAGTCATGATCTCCAGGAAAAAAAAGTTACTGCATCATCAGCAAAGGTAAAAAAAAGCATTGCGTACCGTACTTGAGGTACATTTAACCAAAAAAAAAAAAAATCGCACTTACATTTTTACTGGAGCAGAGAGGTGCTGCTGCTTCTGTCGCCAGCGGAGTGAGTGGACTGGACAAGTATACTGTTATTACTGTACCAGATACAGACTTCCTGCTCGCACCACAGCACAGGCAGAATTGGTACTTTTATAGACACCTCACTCTCGTGACGTGCAGGATTTCAGCTTCATTTTCTTGTGTACTGCTGAGTCTGTGGTGATTGGTTATCTCAGCTTGCAGTTTCAAGAACGGCAGGACTTGTGGGAGCAACACAGAATTCCAGACTTACATCATAAAATCCGGACACCAGGAAAATCCCTTTATTGCTGGGTAATCTGGAAAATAATGGACAGTTGGCACTCCTACTTAAAACTAATATGAATCAATAGCTCATACAAATTACTTCCACTTCTACAAAAACTGGCAGGTTTTATGCATAATTGTGTAGGAAAACTGTGACAGAATTTTCGGATGCTTTTGTACATATGAGACTAATTCATTAGTCACCACATTAAATTTCATCAAAAAATATGTATTCACTTTATTTACTTGACTGTGAAATAAATTATAATCATCCATAATTCAAGATTTCTACTTGTCATATCTAAAGTTCAATTGCACAAGTACCACTCACCTGCAACAGTAGATGTTTGCAAAACACACTGCCTTACTGGCAGTGCCTTTCTATCCTCCCTCTAGCAGTCTGTCAAAGCTCAGAACTCCTCCCACTACCTATCTGTGAATGAGAAGGGCAGGTCATTGGCTGGATGAGGACAGCCCTTCATACTCACAAACTGGACAAATTGACTTTTCTAAGGTCCAACAGGAAAACCAGATAAGGACATAAGCTTTGCAAATACTTACTGTTCCAAACCCAAAACACACACATAGACAAAACAGAAAACGGTTCCTGAAATAAAAACATAACATCAACTTCAACCACCAGCTATATATAGCCAACAAAAGGGGATAGTGTGAGGGTACTGCCAGTAAGGTTATGTGTTTTATGAACATCTACTGTTACAGGTAAATGGAACTTACACAGCTGTACTATGTTCAACAAACACCCTACCTTATTGGCATTTGGGTAGATTTCCAAAGCTTACCCAACCTGGGAAGAGAAAGGATAAGGATCCAGGAGTACCTGGAGAATGGTCCTTACAAAGCCTGCACTGGATCTGATAACAAATCTAGTTTGTAGCACTTCTTGATGGTAAGGACCAAGTTGCTGCCTATACAAGGTTTCTTGAGTCCACCCCTTCCCAAAAAGTCAAGGATGAGGAAAAGGCCCTGGTGAAAAGTGCCTTTACCTTACCTAGATTCCCCTTGCCATTGTGGGTGTGATAAAAAATAATATCAGAGGACAACCAACATGCAATGAATTGCTTAGAGATTTCTTTGTCCCAGAAAAGGAAATAAAAAGCTTTTCAACCTTCCTAAAGGGCTTTGTTCTGTCGAGGTAGTGCCTGACTTGCTATGTGCATCCAAAGACTAAAGTAACATTTTACCTAATACTTATGTTCTGGAAAGAACACAGGGAAATAAAAAGACTGGCAAACAGTGAAGACTGAAACCACTTTCAGCCTGAAAATAAAAAGGATAAGTGCAAAACACAACCCTATTCCTGATTAAATCAGGAAAGTTTATCCCACTGTGAGAGCTTGCAGCTCAGAAAACTCACCTTGCAAATGTCAGAGCAATAAACAAAATAGTTTTCCCCAGTAAGAACCTAAGATAAGTCTTTCAAAAGGTGTTAAGGTAATTTCTTTTAAAGATCATAGTTGAGGTCTGACAAGTGAGGAATTTGCTTATGGGTGACTTCATCTGCACTACTCCATTAAACTGTTTTACCAAAAAAGGGAAAGAAAGCGGGAGATGCATTGGCAGACAAGCAGAGGGAGGGAGATCCATTGGCAGACAAGCAGAGGGAGGGAGATGCATTGGCAGACAAGCAGAGGGAGGGAGATCCATTGGCAGACAAGCAGAGGGTGGGAGATCCATTGGCAGACAAGCAGAGGGAGGGAGATCCATTGGCAGACAAGCAGAGGGAGGGAGATCCATTGGCAGACAAGCAGAGGTGACCTCTAAATGCCTTCTAATGGATTCATACCCTAAGTCATCCTGAAGTAGCCCACACCAAAATGTCAAGACCACAGGGATATTAACTAAAGTGGGCCCTTTGTTTCTATTTAGACCCTACTTAGAAAACCTCAACCATCTGTACACATAAGATTTTCTAAAAGCAGTTTTTCTGGACTTTAACATCTGCTGCTCATCCTCATGACATAAGTGCTTAAACAGAGTTAAAATTAAATCATCCAGACTGTCAAGTTTCTCCACACGGATCCATCAGTCATCCCTGAGACTATGTGTCCAGATCTAGAGTGTGAGGAAGTCTGTTGAAATTGCTCTTGGGCAATACCATTAAAAGGGAGAACAAAGATTACCTGGGTAATAGGAAGTCACCACACTGATTTTTGGTATTTCTCTTTGAACTTTGGAATCAATAGAAAGAGCAGAAATGCATACAGGTACATTCCCAAAGGGAATGAGAATGCATCTATCCTCTAAGAATGGTTGCAAGGATATTTGGAGCAGAATTTCTGCAGTTGTCTGTTATGAAAGGAAACAAACAGATAGATTTGAAGCATTCTTCACATCTGGACTAGATCCTGGAATACCACTGCCTTGAACTTCCACTCATGTGAGTTTGCCCAGGTTCTGCTCAGTCTGTTTGCCACAATATTCTCCTCTTTCTTCATGTATGATGCCTGAAGAGACAGAGAATACAGAGAAGCCTAATTGCAGGCTATCATTGCCAATCATCACCAGAGGTAAGACCTCTTACCCCTAGTTTGCTGATGTACCATGTTACTGTGGTTGTGTTCATAACCACCAGCAGAGGCTCAAGAGTCCAAAGGTGGTGAGGGACTTTCAAGATGCAAACACTGCCAATATCTCCTAGATACTAAAGAGCTTCCATTCATCCTTGGGTGCTCGTAACCGGCTAGCATTTGCATTCCCATTGACACAGTTCCCCACATGAAGACAGACAAATCTGTCTGGACAGATTTTACTGGCATTTGATGGGAGAAAAGGAAGCCCTGGATTGGTACTCATCTGATCCCTAATCAATGGCTAATGGTGTGATTAAGGATAGCACCACCAACTGGGATTCCAGGAAATAAAGGAGCTGCATTCAACAATTTTGGATATGTCAGTGAAATTGTTCTCATGTGAAGATGGGACAGTGGTAAAATGAGAATGATTGATGTCAACAGTCAAAAAACCTACTAGGGATTGTCAAGTTGAGGTGCCATTCCTCTGGGAGAATTCCAGAAACATTGTCTAGTACAACAGTACCTGGCAAAAAGCCAGATGCTTGTTGAAGTTGATTAAGCACCCCAGAACAATGAATCTTTGCAAGGGTTTCATAAATGACTTTAGGAGGTTAAACATGAACCCTAGATGGGAGAGTCAGGACAAGACCTTCTCTAGCGTTTCCACATATGTGAACAGAGACTGTGTACAGATCAGCAAGTTGTCCAAGTATGGAAAAAAAGGGAATGCCGAGACCATCAGTGGGACACTACTGATACAAGGGATTTGGTAAACACTCACACTGCAGTGGATAGCCCAAAGGGCAATACAGAAAACTGTGAACCAGACACAACAAATCTCATATATCCTCTAAGGAAATGAGCAATGGGGATATGAAGAAAGGCATCCATCAAGACCAAGGTCACAATGAAGTAGTGGTCAGAGGAAGCACTATCTTCAGGATGAGCATCTTGAACATGGGGACCTTGACAAACATATTCAAAAAAGAATAGTCCCACATCAGTCTCTGTGACTACTCTTGTTGAGGAATCAAGAAAACACTAGAGAAGAAATCTCTCTTCTTTCCAAAGAAGGGAGCAGTTCTACTACCCTTAAGTCCAGCATTTGCTGGAGAATGGGAGGGAATAACAAGGTCTGTCCTAGTAGATGAGGGGACCCACCCCAAACCTGAATGGAGATGGAAGATCTTTTCACTTCCATCTAAACCCTCTGATAACAATTTTTTCACTTATTTGTCAAAAAGCCACTGATTGCCAGGCTGCCTTGTTTTGAGATAACTTGCCTGTTCCAGTAGATGAGGATACCCCCTCCCCAAATGGAGGTGGAAGATCTGTTCACTTCCATCTGAAACCCCTGACAAAAATGTTTGCACCTATTTATTGGAAACCACTAATGACCAGGCTGCTTTGTTGAGAACTGTCTTGAGAGATAAGGTACCCAATGGGCGATGAAATGTGTGCCATACCTCAGTATGGTCATAAGTTGGAAGGGGGCAGATCTTTTCTAGGAATGGAACCGTTTTTGTTAGGCTTGACAGAGTTATCATCTGGCTGTTTCCTGTTCTTGCCTTGGATTTTGTTTGGCTGGGACTTCTGCTGGTTAGGTTGCTAAAAATTATCTTGCTTAAAGGTGAACAAGGGAATATGAAACCTTTTTGATACTCCTTGCAACCATTTACCTCTGTTATCCCAATGTTTAAGGATCTGATTAGTTGCTGTACCGAACACAGAATCAGACCCAAGTGGAGCATTCATAATCTCATTTTTATATCTCATCAACAAAATTCTGGGAGTGCAGCCCATCATACCTCCTAATCACAAATAACAATGCTGCATTTTTAGAAATAGCATCATCCCCCTCCAAAGCACTTTTTAGAACATGTTTTGACACCTGAAAAACATTGGAAACAATATTTGTAACACAGATATTTTGCTCTCTGGTCCATGATGCTGCGAACTCATCTAAACTGTACACGTATCTCAACACAAACTTCGACAAAAAACCCTGGTAGTTAAACACTTTAAAAGCAGCCAAAAACATGGTCTCAAGCTGAATGCCAAAAAATGCATCATCATCATCCCCTTTGGGGAGAGTGACATCCTCACAAATTATCACATTAATAACAATGTCCTAAGCACACAATCAGTTGTGAGGGATTTGGGCACCCAGGTTGATAGCAACCTGACTTATGTTGCTTCCGTTGTACTGAAAACTTTCAACATGGCCCACATCATAAGTAAGGGTATCTGATCCAGGGACAAGGAGGTCATAATATCCCTGTATTCTTCCCTTATAAGGCCCGTTATTGAGCATAATACCCTTTTCAGCATGTACCTTGCAAAGAACATGCAGCTGTTGGAGAGACCACAGAGGTTCCTCACTATGAGAATCCAGGGCCTCAAAAATCTGCCATACACAGACAGGCTAAATGACTTATCCCTCTACTCAGTTTCATACAGACTCCTCAGAGGTGACCTGTGTCTGGTGTACAAGGCGATCTCGGACCCTGCCTTGATGGGACTGCTGCATATCTGCAAGTCAAGCTTCACTCATGTAACCCGCACGTGTAGCCTCAACCTGGTCTTTGACATCAATAGGACTTGTTGGTGGGCCAGATTTGTGTCCGAGAGACTCTCCCATGTGTGGAGTAGACTCCCTTTTTACATCAAGCAAAGTACTTCTTTACCCCTTTTTAAGCGCAACCTGGAAAACTGGATGGAAAACAGAAAATACATCCTTGGGATTCCACCCGTGTCCCTGCTGGACAGGAGCATTGAGTGCTGACTTGTCTAAACATGGGCTAAAATCTTGGCTAGGCTTTTAAGGACCTCAGGGCCAATAGCCTAATAACTTCCTATGATCCTATGATCCATGTTAAACTATACCAGCTTCTTTCCCTGAGATTCTAGCCACTTGCTTAGTTAATCTTGAGGGGCTGAGTAAAAAGAAGACATGGTCGTCTTATTAGCAAACATCACTAAGGACACCAAAGCAGGGTTTGCAGACAAAAAGGGATTGGAAGACAGTCAAGGCTGGGCATATCCTAAGATTCTTAATCTCTTTCTTAGGCAAATTCTCAAAGAGGAGAGAAAAACTTCAAGCTTATTAGAAGACATTCCCGAATGCTGGCTTTAAAGGAGGGAAAAGAAAACATCTATTTGGGTTCCTGTTTCTGTTCATTATCAGGGGAAATCAACTGACCTGACTTAGACAGGTCAGAGTCCTCAGTAACAGGATCCACTTCAAAAAGACAATCCTTAACAGATTGACCAGAGGTAGAAGTGCTGGCATTACTATAACCTGGCATACACCCAATAACCAACTGCCTGGGCCAGGGATCTGTCCATAGCCACCATCTCAGGTAGGAAACTAGTCACAGACTACTGCCCTACCATGTGAAGGGTCTTCTGTCACTTTTAAGCACACAGTACACTAGCATGAGAATCCCCAGAGGGAAAGTAGCAATACTGGCAATAGATTCTGCATTCCTGACATCCCATACACTTAAAAAGTTGGGTTTACCTATACCTGAAACAGGCAATCATGCAGACACTGAGGATGTGTCTGACCCTTATGTCATGCACAGTTGTGATACTAATACCACCCGCAGGGGTTTGGAAATAACACAAGGCAAGTGGTCCGATACTCTGCCTGAAGTTAATGTGACTGCAGACAAACAGGCCATAGGCTGAGGTATATTTTTTTATTTATGATTTACTCTTTTGTTTTTTAGGTGTTGATGGGGTGATGGTGGAAAGGGGAGTCTAAGTCCATCAAGTCAGGGGACAAGAAACTAGCCAGTTCAATACCAAATACTGGCTGCACAGTCAGCTCATTAAAAGGATGGAGAAATCCCACTAATCTTCCTCTAAATAGCTATCTAAAGACTATTTATGTTGGGATACTATAACACAGTTCAAAGTACAAAATACATGCACAAAGGTCCACTGATTTTGTAAAAAGATGGCTAGTTTCAGTCAAAATGTATGGATATACCCTAAAACAGTATTAGACAAGAAATAAATGATAAACTATTGAAAATTCCTGTCCAAAATGTTTAACATACAAAATGCTGCCAAAACTGCAATTCAAGCAAAAAAAAGCATTTAAAATACTGCAATCCTACTCAATCAGAAGCCCAAAGAAAAAATGCAATATCAGCAAGTTTTCCTGTCAAACTTCAAAATGAAGCTTTTAATCACAGGCATTGCGCCGAAAAAAAGATACTGCCAGCCCAGCTAGCTGGAATTTTGTAAATAATTAAATGTCACTGGTGAATATTGAAATGATTTCTGTAAGATCCTAGTGTTGCAAATGTATTAGACCTGTATGTCATGTGTATATCAAACTGCTTCTACAGACATGTGTGTTGAAAAGGGTATTTGCAAAAGGCTTGTGTTTATAATGGATCCACAGTATGCCCTAATGGAAAAGAACATAAATGTACATGCACTGTTGTAACTGTTTAAATGCATATATTTTAACAGTGGAAACTGGGATACAGGAGGTTAACCTCAGTCAAGTAAATTTTAGAAAAAAAAAAAAACCTGAAATTAAATTACTTTATGGCTAGGCTATAAAAGATGGTATCTTACTGTTTTCAATACAGCAACAGACACAATAGCTGTACTAGGAAACTTTATGTATTGTCTTTAGGGTGACGTAATTACTTGTCTTGAAAGCATGAAGGAATGCAATTGTTTTATGACTTCCAGCATCTGCAAGAGATCTGAGGAGAGGCCCTCGTCTGTATATTTTTACAGGTAGATGCTAAATACTGTCAGCTTCATCAATGGCTGTTTGGCCTGGGAGCTAGCAATCAAATGACAAGAAATTATGTCATTCTGCAAGTTATCCCAGCAGTAATATTTGAGATATTAATGTGAGAAGTCTCTTAGTGAGACAGCATTCTGCATTCTGTCTTGGACCTGACAACAACTAGAAGATTCATTCACCACATCTGCCTTGCTCTATTAGTAAGTTCTTAGATTACAGTAATTCTCTTAGACACAGTCAGGAATATAGTAAAGCTTAGTTTAGATATGTTTCTTCATTTATTTGAGACTGTCCTGCAATGTTGTTTTAAATATTTCCTGTGGTTTTGAACTCTGATGTCACTGTGAATATATATTTAGTATTGTCTTGTTCTTTTATTACTTATTATTAAATATATTTAAACCTTTAATTATGACTGATCTGTGTAGGGATTGCGAAGTTTTGAGAGTACCTGCATATTTATTTGGTGACACTGTGTGGGACAGTCCTAATAGCCTTGCTCTTGGTCAAACTACCATTTGTAGTAATATTAATATTACACAGTAAAATTGGGCAACCTCTATTAAGGGCCTTAAAGCAGCTGATAAGGAGTGACTGGTGGCAGTAATAACTACCTTATAGTCTTTGCAGAAGGGGGTATAGCTAGTAAACCTGTGGCAGCCTTTCTCAGGTGTGTGCACGCACGCCTGCATGTGTGTGTGTGTGTGTGTGTGTGTGTGTGTGTGTGTGTGTGTGTGTGTGTGTGTGTGAGTGTGTTTGTACATCAAACCTAAAAGAGTGTGTGTGTCAGCTACTTGGGCAGGGACACGCAGCAATGGTTAGACAGAGAGGGCATTAGATGTCTTGGCTTGGTCACTCAGCTGCAATCTCAATTCTATAGCTGTCCCAGTGGAGAGTCTTACTGGGGATCTGGAGAAAGGAAGAGGAACCAGCCCTGGACTGACTGTGGTCTCTGTGCGCTCTTAAGAGAAATTGCACTTGATGCAGAGAGCTGCACCTGGAAATACTGAGTGTGTACCTGTTAACCTCCCAGTATACATCCCCCACTGGTGCCAGTGGTGAGGAGTGAGGCTTCTTGATTACTGGTCTGATGGTGGGGCATCACATATTGGTTGGCAGTGGTAGGATATTCACATCACATATTGGCTGGCAATGGTGGGATCACCACATCACATATTGGATATTCAGTGGTGTGGATATTGAACTCCTGTAGGCTGAAAACAGTGATCATTAAATAAGCTGTTTGTACTCTCAAGCAGCCACACAGCAGACAATCAGTTTCATATCACAGTAGGTTTATTTTTTGTTAGCTTAGTTAGTCAGGGAGAGCAGGCAAGGATGTCAGCAGAGGAATATGGCAATCTGACAAGGAACCAGTTGACTGAGATGTGCCAAGCCAAAGGACTGGGGCATGCCAACCTGACTAAAGGAGAAATGATTGCAGCCTTAATCACAGCTGCATCACAGACCAGCAACCAGGAGGACAACCAGACTGGCCTTGGGAATATACAACTCTCAGAAAATGGACAGTTCAACTTTGCATCAGAGGACTTAGAAATCCATCTGAAGGTAAAGAGACTTGAACTGGAAGCCAAATGTTTGGAAATAGAATCAGCAGAGAGACTTTGGGCATTTGTAGGTCAAAGCAGAATCAGCAGAGAGAATGTGGCATTTGGAAGCTGAACAAAATGAGAGGCAGAGGCAACATGAAAAGGAAATGCTGACTCTTTGCCAGAGTCATGGAGGTACTGGGGAAGGAAGTAGCCAAACCCCAGAACCAATAAACGTCAGTAAATTTCTTCCACAACTTACAGAGGGTGATAATTTTGACAGTTTTATTCATATGTTTGAAAGAGTACGTAAACAGTATAATATTGACCAAGGGATATGGGTATGGTTCTTGACTCCTTTACTCCATGGTAAAGCTGTAACTGCTGTTTCTAAATTGTCTGATACTGACTGCTTAAATTATTAAATTTAAGTAAATTATAGTTACAAAGACAAGCATCTAGAGCATTTCTCCCTGGGCCGACACTAAAAATTGGCTTTGTTTCAAGTTGGACTTTCCTGGTCAACAAATGTTAAATAAAATAAAATAAAAATAAATTATAATACCTTTAAAAATTGTTTATTAGAGTGTTTTAAGTTAACACCTGAAGCTTATAGGAAAGAGTTTTGTGAGCATAGACGCAAGGCAGATGAAAGTGTGTGTGAATATATTGCTGATTTAAGCACTTATTTTCATAGATGGGCAAGTGGTTGTCAGGTCATCACTTTTGAAGGGCTAGCAGACTTTTGGTGAGGGAAAAAGCCCTTACCACTTTGTCTGAGGACATCAAAATCTGGTTGACAGATAGGGAATGCAATACTGCATATGAGTTGGGGAAAAAAGGAAACCTATACCTAGCAAGCAGGGCATCACAGCACAGGAAATGGATACTCAGTGCTGCACATGGGTCTAAGGGAACCCATGCTAGGCAGCCTAAACTGCTCCAACAGAGTCCACCAGTAACAGGGGAAGTACTAGTTTGAATACATGGCCAGGATCAAGGGTTAAATGTTTCAAATGTAACCAGTGGGGCTATGTAGCATATAGATGTCCATGGAGGGAAGGTGGGGAACAAAAGGTGGGGGAACCAGTAAGTGGGAATGACAGGATGCAATCAGTAAGTTGTCTGGAGACAAAAAGGGTACCAGACTACCACAAGAGGTTATATCATATCTTATTAGATGGGAAACAGGCCACTGCTAAGAGAGACATAGCTTCTGTCCTAACCATTGTGAAGCCTGCAATGGTTAAAGAGGAGCACTACTTGCTTGGGCAGTCTACTCCAGTCAGAGATTTAGGAGGGGACCCCATTCCAAATACCTTTGGCTAGAGTTCACCTTGACTGGGAGGGTGGAAAAGGAAGCAAAGTAAAGTAGGTTAGTTTGAGGATATCCCTGCAGATGTCCTGATAGGGAATGATTTTGATAATGCAGTACCTTGTGTGCATGCAATTACATGCAGTCAGGCTTGGAGACAACCATGTGGGTCTGGTCACCTTGGATGGGACCCAGACAGACCGTACAATTGAAGCCAGGACTGGTGAGGTGGCTACTTCAGCGAGGGAGCTACCCTGTAGCAGTGAGACTGAAGGTGAGCCACAGCTGCTTGTGGGTACTGATGTTCCCTTAGACAGAGTGATTGCAAGGGCAGAGGTGAGTAGGTACTCAGACTGACAGTGAACACCGCTGTCAGAGGATACCAGACTTCCTGTGGAAGGTGAGCTAGAAAGGGTTGCAAAAAGAGAGTTGAGACAGGTTCAGCTCTCAGAGAGGGAGGTAGCCAGGGAGGTGCCTGATTCTCAAGGAAAAGGGGAATCTGTATACTGGGACAAAAGGTTACTGTATAGAAAGTGGACCCCAGCAGTTGGTAGTGCCCAGAGCCTACCATCTGGCACTTCTAGCCATAGCCCATGACATTTCCTTTGCATGCCTTATTGGCATAAAGTGTACCAAGAGATGTATTTTGCAGAACTTTTATTGGCCTAGGATTTCCAGGGACATAACAGGGTACTGCAGGACCTGTAAGCAGTACCAAAAAGTAGACAAGGCAGGAGACAAGGTCAAAGCTCCTTTGATGCTTTTGCCTGTGACTGATGACCCATTTCAGAGGGTAGCTATGGATATTATGGGGCATCTGAGTACCCCAAGTTCCATAGGGAAGAAGTATATCCTAGTGGTAGTAGAGTATGTTACTAGATACCCTGAGGTAGTGGCTCTGTCCTTCATTGAGGCAGAAAAGGTGGCAGATGTTTTATTAGAGATTTTGAGCAGGGTAGGCTTCCCAAAAGAAATACTGACAGAGGTGCCAAGTTCATGTCAGACCTGCTGGCCTGTCTGTGGGAGCGCTTTGGGGTGAAGCACCTAAAGACCTCCCAGTGTACATCCCCCACTGATAATATTAGTGAGGATTGAGGCTCCTTGATTACTGGTGTTGTGCTGGGATGTCACAGGCCTTACCATGCTAGTCAAAGTAAAAAGAAGCATATATAAAATTTCTAATTGGAAAGAACAGTCAAAGCACCAGAATATATTATCCAAGCACTGATATAAAAGGCAGAGGGAGGAATTAGAACCTAAAAGGAGTTTATCTGAGCTCTGCAGCTGGAATCAACAGAAGGCAAGGTAAAATTCAATAAATCTTTCTCTGACTGTAGCAAAATAAAACTGAAAGCATGCTGCCTGTGAGTGTGAAGGGCTGTCCTGGTCCTGCCAGGTGATTGGCCATTTTCACTCACAGACAGACAGGCATAAGAGTAGTTCTGAGCTTTGACAGACTGCCAGAAGGAGGGAAGAATAGCACTTCTACCCATATGCTTGTAAGGCAGTGTGGTTGTTGAGCACCATCTGCCACCTACTTTTACTGTCACAATAAGGTAGAGCATTTACTACATTTTATTTATTTATTTAATTTTTACCAGGAAATTCTGACTGGACGCAGGTCCTTTTTTAGCGGATGCCAGGGGAGAAAAGCTCCACATCATGTACATGATAGAGATACAAAGTTGCAGCAACAGTAAACAACATCACAGGTTGTTGGCTTTAATACAATAACAATATATTGATTATCAACAGTATATACAGAAAATGTTGCAAGTTAAGACAGTTTCTTGTCATTTATAATATTAGTAACAAAGTTGTCAGACAAGATGCTAAAGTATGTAAAGACAACTAGCTATTTCTGACTGTGGTTAGTAGTGGCGGTAGTATAATTGGGTTAAGAGTCTAGGTGTGGGGGGGGGGGTGTTAGTCTGGATTAGAACAAGGATAAAGCCAGTGCAAATTAAAGTGGAATTTGAGTGCAGTCTTGAAAAGGCTGCTGGAAGGTAGAATAGTTATAGAGGGTGGAAGATTGTTCCAAAGTTTAGATATGGTACATGAAAATATGGCTTCTCCTGCTGAGTTTTTGGGTTTGATACCAAATACCAAAAAAAAAACAGTGAGTTGATTTTTGTTGCTTGATCTTAGGGGCCTAGTGGGGTGATAGGGTTGATGAGGGGTTTGAGGGGAAGGGATGTTAAGGGGGTGGTTAATAAGTTTATGAGCAAGGGTGAGTTGATTAAAGTGAAGGAGTTGTGGGAGTTCTAGCCAGTTTAGTTCGTTAAGGGAGATACAATGATGGCTGCGGTAGGAGGTTCCAGTAGCAAATTTAGCAATTTTGTTGTAACAAGCAACCAGCTTGTGTAGGTCTGTCTGTCTAAGGTTGGTAAGTATCGGGGGTGCATACAGTAGGGTGGAGATTAGCTGGGAATTGGCTATGGAGATTCTAGCTGCCTTGGTTAGGAATTGGTGGCTTCCATATAATGCACAAAGTTTCTTGTGAACTTTTTATTGTGAGAGATATATTGGTGCCAAATCTAAGTTTGTTGTCTATTTCCACACCAAGTAATTTTGTGTGTTCTGATGGAGAGATGGTATTGTCTTTGGCAAGAATGTTGATGTGGGGGCTGTTTTGGGTGGCTTTGGAAGGTTAGAACAGGCGAAGTTTTGTCTTACATGGGTTGAGTAGGAGCTGAGCACTGGATAGCCAGATTTCTACAGAAGAGAATGATTCCTGTGTGATTTGTTGTACTTCTGGTAGAGTGGGGGCAGAGCAGATGAGAGTAGAGTTATCTGCGTACTGTATAAGAGATGCTTGTGTGGTGGCAGTATGTAGGTTGTTAGTGAAAAGTGAGAATAGCAGAGGTCCAATGATAGACCCTTGGGGAGCTCTGAGAGTAACTGGAAGGCAAGGTGATGTGTTATTGTCCCATATTATTGATTGCTGGCATCCATGTAGATAGCTGTGGAACCAGTTGCAGGCTGGTTGTGAGAAGGAGAGGTTGGGGAGAGTAGAGAGTAGTAGCTCATGATATACCATGTCAATGGCCTTTGAAAGATCTAGAAATACGGCAGTAGAGAAGAGGCCATTGTTTCTGTGATGATGTATAGTGTTGGTGAAGGAGAGCAGAGCGGAGGTAGTGCTGTGATATGGCCTGAAACCATGTTGGGTTTTGGAGAGGAGATTATTAGCTAGGAGGTAGTTGGAGACCTGGGTGTTGATACATTTTTCAAGTATCTTGGAGAAAGGGGAGAGGATAGCAATGAGGTGGTAATTGAAGAGGTCAGTGGAGGGGGTGCCTTTGTGGTGGGGAATGATGTGGGATATTTCCTATATCGAGGGAACATAGCCTTCTGTTATGGAACGGTTGATTAGAATTGAAATTGGGTAGGCTAGTGTATCAGATGCAATTTTCAAGTATTCAGAGGGGAGGTTGTCAGCGGTTTGGTGGGTTTAAATTTTGACAATAGTCTTTTTATGTTGGAGGTAAGTACTGAGGTGAAGAAGAAAAGAGTAGTGGGAGTTTAGGGTTAGGAGTTTGGGGGGGCTGTTGTTGTTGGGGAAGTGTTGTTTGTTTAGAGATGTTATAGTTTCAGTGAAGTGTTTGTTGAAGGATTCAGCAATACTGCTGGAGGAGGGGGGAATGGACGGCTGGGACATCTAATGTCTTTCTATCTGTCCATCCATCTATCTAAAATAAGTAAGAAATATCTAATAAGACTTGTCTACATTTGACCAGTTGCCATCCTATACGCGTAATAAGTGCCCTAATGTATGATGAATATTTAAGAGCTACAAGAGCCTGAACTAATTGGCTTGATTTTTTTAAACAAACAACTGAAATAACTCATATCAAAACCATTAGGGTATTTGTATGATGTACAGTTCATAGCAGTAATGGAGTTTGTTGTTTTGTGTGACATAAGATGAGTAAGCTTGCAACATTTTTCTAGGATTGATAAAGGAAGAAAAGAGAGGAGAATATTCTGAACCTGTGATTGAAGTTGGAAGTTTAACTTCATACCACTGATGGATGTGAAAGTGTAATTACAAGATCTGTAGCTGCTATCAGGCAGGAGTATAAAATGTAATTAGAAGATTCTTCAAACAGCTAACTGAACAAGAATGGTTACAAAGGCTTATTAGCTTTCTGATGTAAAAACCTGCTTGGTTGCTTCTGTATGACTATATATATATATATATATATATATATATATATATATATATATATACACACATATATGGTTTACAATCAAAATGTCAAGGTGGCTTACCTCGACAGTGAGAAGGATGAACATGGAGTGGCAGAGAGGCAAAACTGAGAACACAATTCCTGTCGACTTTGAAACGTCGATATGGAGACTGTGTTCGCAGTTTGGAGCATCGGTGTTTTAAAGTGCATCACGCTACAGTGGGGTTCAGGAAAATTACTCTTTTCCTCACTGTAGTGCGATCTTGGAGTTAGACTATATAAGTAACAGGGGGTGCAAGGAAGCTTGCCCCTCTGCAAAATGGTAGGAAATTTTCTGCCTTGTAGCAAATGTTTTTTTCTGGATGGTGAGCAGTTTAATGTGGATTCTTTCTGCTGAAAGAATCGACATTCCAACCAATTGGCATGATGCTGTTTCATTGTTCCAGGTCAGGGATGTGAATAGTCGAGGTAAGTAACCTTGAAATTTTAATATTAAACATGTGTGTATATATATATATATATATATATATATATATATATATATATATATATATATATATATATATATATATATATGGAGGTATATTGGACACTCTAAATTGGCCATAGGTATGAGTGTGTGTGTGTGTGTGTGTGTGTGTGTGTGTGTGTGTGTGTGTGTGTGTGACAGTGAGTGAGTGTGGTGTGCTCGACCCTATGTGGATACATGGGAGGAAGGTTGGACGCCGGGCTAGCAACCCAACCCCGTAAAAACGTAGTCACTATGGAAACAAAAAGTGCTGGAGAGCGCTCATTGCCCAGTGTGCTGATTATCATGTGAATGGATGTATGTATGCGTGTGTGCATGTATATATATATATATATATATATATATATATATATATATATATATATATATATATATATATATATTTATATATAATATATCTTATATATATATATATATATATATATATATATATATATATATATATATATATATATATATATATATATATATTATATATATATATATATATATATATATATATATATATATATATATATATATATATATAGGGTTATTATCAAAATGTTGCATGACAGAAAATATTTGAGTCATTTCATTGACTCATATGCTTGAATTTGTGAATGTCGTTTTTACCATATATAAAAAATGGTAAAAACGATGTTCAACATTCAAACCAGTTTGACTATTCCTTTAAAATAACCATTCAAGTCAACAGCGATTTTACAGGAACCAGTCATTTCCTTGCTTTCGATTTAACAAACTCGGAAGGTTTTGGTTCGCTGTTTTTACCAGTCGCCCGTTTGATTGTGAGATTTTGAAATCCACATGTCGTTCAACATTATGATAATAAACCATATATGTGTGTGTGTGTGTGTGTGTGTGTGTGTGTGTGTGTGTGTGTGTGTGTGTGTGTGCACGTAGATATTTACCTACATATAGATATCAATATAGATATATAACTATATAGATGAGAAAGAGAACAGTAGAGACAGTTGAAGAGAAATGAGAGAATTGCGACTTGGAGTTGCCTAGACTTGTAAGTTTTGTTCCTGCAACTGCCTTTGCCCAATTTCTAGAAATTGTTCTGTGATTCCTGTAGTCTAAAATAGTCAGGAATATATAGGTGTATTTAGATGTTTTTCTTTCTTACAATTTATTTGTTTAAAATTATTTTTTGTTTCTATCTTTCTGACTATAAGAAGATAAATATTATGGAGCTTTTGGATTATGCATCACAGGCTGGTATGTGCAGAGCAATGTGCAGCATTCTAACTAAATAACGGATAATGCTACAATACAAACAGAAGATGATTGATTTTAATAATTCACTTAGTTTTTTGTGTTAACCATTAATTTGGGAAGGACATGGTTAACAAATTACGTTGCTTTGCCAAGGATAGTCAGCACCTGTCCCTTCCAGGCTTTTGAATATTGGTTAAAACATTGTCCTTTCCCATAAAGTGTTTTGTAGGCCATGCCAAATTAACAAACCTTCCAACATAGCAAAATCTACCTAAGGAAATCTAAAGGTGTTATTGCTCAAGGCCAGGAGTCTAAACAAGAAGCTTCACTCCCTCCAAGCTCTCCTCACCTTTAGAGAACACAGATAACTGTGCAGTTACCAAGACATGGTTTATAGCTGCACAGAGTACCTGGCAATGCAAGGCTTCAGTGTCTTCCACACATTTAGACCAGCAACTGCACAGACAGAGACTAAAGGTGGAGGTGTCTCAATCTACATCAGTAACTAGTATACCTCTAGGTTGGTTAAAAAGGATGATGCACTGGTGCTCCTCCACATCCAGATTACTATAGACAAAGTCCCATACCATATCTTAGCAAGATATAAGTCATCCTCTATGTCAGATGAGTCCCATAGGTCATATTTAGACCAACTGGAGATACTCACCATTCAACCAAATTCCATACTCATAAGGGACTTTAACTATCCCTCTATAAACTGGAAATCCTACATGACCTCAAATTCGCATGCACAGAGATTCTTAGACTTTGTAAACACAAACGTCCTGAACCAGTTAGCGAATGTATGGCTGGTAGAGGTAAAAACATGATGAACTTCATCATCATCGTTGCCGTCATCATCATCATCATCACCCCCTTCCCATTTTCTACATGGGGTCAGGGTGACATGTCAACTCTTGCAATCTCTCTCTATTCAGTGCCACTCTGTCTTCTTCAACACTCATTTCTGACTGTTACAAGTCTCCTCTCACACAGTCCATCCACCTCTTTACTGGATGTCCTCATTTCCTCTTGCGTTCCTCCTGTCTGTCCCAAATCTTCTTCACAAACTATCTTCTGTATTTCTGCACTTGTGCTCAAAACACCATAATCTGTTCTCTTTGATATTTGCATTCAGAGCTACTTTGGCTTCTGCTCTGATGTCCTCACTTCATCATCTATCCCACAGTATGCATCCTATTACCCATTTCAAGCAGTTCATCTCCATCACCTCAAGCTTCCTCAGCTGCTCTGCCTTCACTGCCTAGGTTCCTGTACCATACAGTAGTACTAGTTGCACCACTGCTTTGTATACCTTACTTTTCATCTTCTTTGGCATTCTTCTGCCATATACTACAACTGAAACTCTGTGCCAGTTGGCTGCAGCCCCTCTAATTCTAGCTTTGACCTCCACATTCATATTTTCTTCTCCTCAACAATCCCTTCCAGATACTTGAAACTGTTAAACTGTTCTACTATTTTCCCTTCTCAGTTCTGAGTTCTTCTGATTTCACCTATTTGCTACCATTACAACTGTCTTATCTGTACTTAGATACATCCCACGTGCCTCCAGTTTCACATTCCATTCTCCTATCCTTTGCTGAAATTCTTGCTTAGAGTCTGCTTGTAATGCCACATTGCATACAGCAACTTTGCTGGTCTGTCCCCTCCAACCTGTTTGTTAATGTAGTCCATCACCAGTATGAATGGCAGTGGGCTCTGAGATGAACCCTGGTTTACACCCACCACCACTGGGAACCCCTCTGTGAGACTGAGCACTATTTGTACTTGAGTCATTGCATCCTTGTATATAGCTTACTCTATTCTACCATTGTTTCTGGAACTTTGAACCATGACAGGACTGCCCAGATCAGCTTTCTCCAAGTCTAGGAATACCCAGATGGACTCTTTCCTCATCTCTAGCTTCATCTCAGCTATGTCTCAGTGCAAACATCGGGTTAGTTGCAATGCATCCCAATTTGAATCTGATTTGCTCATCCCCCATCTTACCTATGACTACTGTAAGTATTTGTTTATCGATTACCCTCTCCAGCACTTTCCTGCAGTGTGACAAGAGTTTGATACCTCTGTACTGCCCACAGTTCTGAATGTCCCCTTTGTTCTTGAACAAAATAGAAAAACACAGATTACAGACTGTGCTCCCTGTCAGCACTAGCCACTCAATGGCATAAATATTGGCTCTAAGTGATTCAGTCTTTTTGACTAATGTCACCAAAATAGATACGAGTATTTGCCGGTGATAAGTGGGTTGAGTACCTGGCCTACTCCTACCTATACCAGGGACCAATGCTAATGGTGAGAGGGGTGTATGTGCCCCTGTTGACTTTTTTTGCCTGCCATAAAGCCCAGCAGCTCTGGGTCAAAAGCTACTGGCCAGTTGATGTCCAGTTGCCCAGCTTGGGTTACCTGATACAGCTCTGTTAAGTGAAAGCTGGATGTGTAGGTTCACTGACAAGACACAGCATGGAAGTGGATGACATGATGGTAAGGAGAAGGCAGGACATCCCATGTACCCAGGAGACAATATGGAAGGACAGAGCAGCAAAGCCACTTGGCTTGCTTTCCAGAGTGTACTACAAAGGAGGAGGACAAACTAGAAATGGAGTGGGAATTGTGATGGGAGAGAGGCTGCAGAAGACAGTCAGGGATGTCATCAGAATTAATAATATACTCATGGCAATCAGACAACAGTGTAATGATAGGGCACTACTCATAATTTCAGCCTATGCCCCACAGCAGGAATGTGATAGAGAGGAAAAGAATACATTCAGGGCCTACTAGATAAAGCAAAACAACATGAATTATGCCCATAATGAGTGACCTGAATGCAAATACCAGGACAGACAGAACTGGATATGAGGACTGCTTGGATCCACATGGGTGAGGCAACAGTAATAAAGAAGGAGAAGCTAACTGAGACTTCTGTCTGGCAAAATGGCTCGATGGTGGCCAACACATGGTTCAGCAAGAGAGACGGTCAAGATCCCATACAAGAGTAGCCAACATGCAATTCATGCAGACTTAGTCCTTGTAAGAAAAGGGCAGTGGGGTAGAATCTGTGATTGCAATGTCATTCCCACTGAAACAGTTCGCCCGCAGCATAAACAACAGGTTGCCACAATCAGCTGCAAGCAGTGGTTAGAGAAGGCTCTATAAGGTCAACAGAGACTAGGCTGAAGACCTAGAAGCTGACTGGAGAAAAAGGAGTTCAAGGTTCTAACACCTTCAGAAGAAGAAGAAATAGGTGGAGATAAAGAAGAATGTCAGTACCTCAAAACAGCAAATGTGAGGACTATAGAGCGAGATATGCACTCGAGCCAGGTATGGAGAAAGATACATAAGGAAAGCTGGGGTGTAGTACAGATGTCTGGGAGGTCATCCAATGAAAGGAATGCAGGGAAAAAGTGGGAGATGGAAAAGATGGAGAAGGCTAAGAAGGAATACTGGTTGGCTAACAAAAAGACTAAGAGAGTGGGTGCAGTAGCAAGGAACAAGGCATCAGAGGCACATTACCAGGTTTCTCAAAAGTGACTTGATAGATAGTTCAAAGAAATTCTATCAGGTTGCAAGTAAAGAGGAAAAGATAAAGAGATAGTCAGATCCATCATGAGGGATGCAGCAACAACCTGCTTACCAGTTCACAGGTCATCAAAGGCAGGTGGAAGGAGTACTTTCAACAGGTTCTGAATGAAGAGAACCCCTCAGAAACTGTACTGCCCTAGACACAGTCTACAATGAGAGAAGAAGAGGAGCCCACTTTAGAAGAATTAAGACTAGCACTAAGGAAAATTTAGTCAGGGAAAGCAGCAGGCTCAGATGAGGTCAATGCTGATATCATAAAAATGTTAGGTGAGTTATGGGAGAAATGGCTCCTGAGGGTACTCAGCAGTATGGAGAGAAAGGTGTATCCAGAATGACTGGAGAATAAACATACTAGTGCCAGTGTCCAAGAACAAAAGGGATATCCAAAACTGTGGGCAGTACAGAGGAATCATCATCAGGGGTCCAGGGAAGTAAATATTGTGGGAAGAAATAGCCAGGGAATTGTTATGGCTAGGCTTGTATAGGCCTTAGTGCCGATAGCCTAGTACCAACCTATGAACCTATACTTCTGTCACACTGCATGAAAGTACTGGAGAAGGTAATTTATAAATGAATATGCAAAGTAGTAGAATGTAAGATGGGAGATGGTCAGTTTGATTTCAGAATAAGATGCAGGACAGCCATCCCAATGTTTGAGTGAGACAAATAGCTGTGAAGAAGCTAGAGTTGAGAAAAAATTCCAGCTATGCATGCCTAGAGTTGGAGAAAGCATATAACAGGGTTCTAAGAGAGCTGATTTGGGCAGTCATCTGGTGGTTTGAAGTCCCAGAAATATAGTAGAATTAGTGCAGGCTATGTTTAATGACCCAATGACTTAAGTAGGAACAATATTTTGTCTCACAGAGGTGTTTCTAGTGGGAAAGGGTGTGCATCAGGTATCAACTCTGAGCCCACTGTTGTTCATACTGGTAATGGAATACACCAGCAAACAGTTTGGACAGGACAGATCAACAAAGCTGCTGTTTGCAGATGATGCAGCATTACAGGAAGACTCTGAGTAAGAACTTCAGCAAAGGTTAGGGGAATGAAATGAAACATGGAAGGCACATGGCATGAAAGTGAGTACAGATAAGACAGTTATAATGGCAGCAAATCAGGGAAATCAAAAGCTGAACATTGAGATAGAAGGGAAAATAGTAGAACAGGTTAACAATTACAAGTATCTGGGAGGGGTAGCTGAGGAGAAGGAATGAGGAGGTCAAAGCTAGAATCAGAGGGGCTTCAGCCAACTGAAAAAGAGTGTCAGGGATAGTGTATCACAGAAGACTGCAAAGAAGCTGAAACCAGTGACCATTACTGCTGTTTGGTAGAAAAACCTGGGCAGTAAAGGCAGAACAATTGAGAAACCTAGGGTTGATGGATGATGAAGTACCTGAGACAGATGGTAGAATTCACACTTTGGGACAGATGAAAAAAATGAGGACATCCGAGCAGAATCCAAAGTAGCTCCAATTGCAGAGAAGGTCAAAGAGAACAGATTACGGTGTTTCACATGTGCAGAGACGCGGAAGACAATCTGGTGAAGAAGATTTGGGAGAGACAGGAAGTAGGCAACTGGAAATGAGGGCATCCAGCAAAGAGATGGATGCATTGTGTGAGAGAAGACCTGCAACAGCCAGACATGAAAGATGAAGTAGGTAGGAGAGTGGCATTAAACTGAGAGTGATGGTGACAGTTGACACGACACCTGACCTTATGTAGAAAATGGAAAAAAAGGGGATTGATGATGATAATGATGATGAAGAGTAACAGAGAAAGTGAGCGCTCACCATAGCCCACAGGTACCATACAAAGAGGCAGCCAAAGACCAATAATAGTCTGTTCTGAATTTTACGTTTTTAAATTCAGAATTTTGGCCACACTCTGGAAGCCAGGAATGAAGCTCAGCTGTGCCAAAGCAAAGGTCTATGTAGAGCAGGACCACTTTACAGGTACAAGAAGGAAGAGAACTGTGTTTGTACCTGGAATAAGATTATGCTTTCATCCCTGGTAGTATAAATACACATGTAGCTCCAGCTGAAATGCCAAAAGAAGTACAGTGAGGAGTACAGAAATGTCTGGTATGGCCAACTCAACAAATAGTGGAGTGGAAAAATACAACTACCCAGCTAGCAGGAGGTTCCAGTTGTGCTAAATAAAATCAGCTAAAAAGCCTTTCTCACTGTTTAAGAATCACTTAATATCGAACAAGAGAAAACACATTGAAAGAAAGAATAAAACCTAAAATGCGGTGATCGATTGCTAAACAATCATGGAATAACGCACTAGGACATGGTAGTGTGGAAAGAGAAGCTAGAATGAATAGTCCAATATCATTCATAAAGGAGAGTTTTAAGCACATAGAAAATTCATAATAATGAAGTCTTTCAAAGAATTGCAGTAAAGAAGCAGCAATCTATAAGCTTATGTGACTGAGATTTTGTCCGTCTGTACATACAAGGAATAGTAAACAATTATTTTCAATATATTTATAATTCCAGTATAAAATGCTACAAGGGTTCTGTGAGTGATGAGGCAATCAGATTTAGCTTTGGTAATGAAGCTCCAGGGTAGCCTGGAGATGTCATCAGATAGGGAGACTCTCAATTGCATGTGGTGCATGGTGAAAGTCATACAGGAAATCTTAAAAGAATGATTGTTGTTTGATGGAAGGGTGGATCTGGGAAGTGTAACAGAAAAACTGGATATAAAACCACTGCCTTAAGGGACGATACACAAGTTTCTTGTAAAATGTCATACCTTTGGCTCACATGTGGGGAGAGAGGTGTAGAGAAAAACAGTAAAAATATATGCATATACATACATGTAAATATTACAAGTACGGGCATTAATGCCCTTCTAGCTTGCCAATATACCAAACTTGTTTCCATCATACGTGTCCAGGATGTTCTTAAAAATATCTAAACTAGTACTTGCTTTAAAGTAATTTGGTAGTCTGTTCCATGCATCTGTGACTCTTGTCAGAGAACCAACTAGAACATTTCTCATTCCTATAGAATCTTCTACATAGGTTGTCTGATGATCCTCTAGTATTTTTTGATAACCCCAAACATTCCCAGAGGTAGTTGTCTCTAAATGCCCTATATACTTGAAAAAGATCTCCTCTTAGATATCTATAAGAGACACTGTACCAGTTCAGATATTTTATTTTCATAATAACTTAAATCTTCACATCCATGTATGCCCTTGGTATTTTTCCGCTGTACTCTTTCCAGTTTACTTATGCTTGTTTTCTTATAGGGTTTCCATATTGTTATTCCACAGACTTTGGGTCTAATGTAACTAACAAACAATGACTTTATCATTTTTGATTTCCTATACTTTTATAGTCTTTTGGGCCATCTACAGACCCTGGAAACTACATACCCCACAGTTTCACTAGTCTTGTATAAGTGGGGAGAAAATATTCATGGAGATGAGATGTAGAGATGATCAGTAGAGATATAGTAAACACCAGACCCTGGGTTTTTCATCATCATCATCAAAGAGAATCATGCCTACTGGTTGCTTTGTGAAGGCCACCAGGCCACCAAAGCAATGGATGAGGGCAAATCACTTCACACTGTCTACCTTCACCCCCAAGGGGATTTGACACAATACTCCCACTCAGTCATTGTTGACAAACTCAAGAGTTTATACAAACCCATACCCCAGTGGATAGACAGCAGGCTCACAGACAAGACCCAGGAAGTTAGAATTGGAGAGTCCACCAACAACAAAGAGGCCAAGACAAAGGAGAGTCTCAAGGATCAGTCCTTGAACCCCTCCTTTTTATTTACTACTCTCAAGTCAAGGCACCAATGTCCAGGTCTCTGGCTGACTAAATTTGCAGATGATTGCAAATCAGGAGGTGTCACTAAATCTCACACTGACACAAATGTTCTCCAGAAGGGACTGACACAGGCAAACAACTGGTGTCAGACCCATGGATTAAAACTAAATGCCAAGAAATGCATAATAGTATCCTTTGGGAAGTCATCCATCCTTGGTAACTATCATATTGACAACGCACCCCTTAGAGTTGACCCAGTAGTTAGGGACTTAAGGACACACATAGATAGTAATCTAGCCTTTAATCATCATGCATATACAGTGATGAGGAAATCATTCTATGTTGCACAACTTATAAACAAAGGTATGGCATCTAAGTACAAGAAAACCATTGTTCCACTGTATTTGGCATTCATCAGACCTACCACTGAGTACAATGCCTCCTTTGGTATGTACCTAACTAGGCATATCCAACAACTAGAAAGTCCACAGAGGTTCCTCATTAAAAGAATACAGGCAATAAATAATATGTCCTATACAGATCGCCTTAAGGCCCTATCCTTGTATTCTGTCTCCTGTAGACTTTTGAGGGGAGATCTATGCCTGGCATACAGGGCATTGTCAGACCCCACTCTGATGGACCTCCTTCAGATCCACAAAAAAAACAGTACCAGAATTACCCATCCTAAAGACTTAAACCTTGCCTGTGATATAAATAGGACTTGCTGGAAAGATAGGTATGCATCCCAGATACTACCCCATCTATGGAACAGCCTCCCTATCCATGTGAAGCAGAGCTCCTCCCTAACTCAATTCAAGTACAACTTGGACAACTGGGTGGGAAACCAGAAATTCATCCCTGGTATGGCACCTATGTCTCTAATGCAAACAGTTAAGCTGTAAATGGTTCATCTCCTAGGCCCATGTTTACACTTATCAAGGTTATCAGAACTTGTCAGAAATGTGGGATGCATGGCTAGGTTTAAAAAGGCCCTTGTGGTCATTAGCTAGGTAAACACATGTGAACCTATAGTTCTATAACTATAATTAACCAATTGGATGATATGATTAGAAAAACTCATAGCTGATTCTACCCATATACCTAGATCCTTAAATGTCTATAGTTTCAATCACTGCATGCTATATTAAATATTCACCTTTTAATTTATGTTTCTCAAATCTCATATGTTTAGTTTTTGATGTATTTACCACAATAGTATTCTCCTGTACCCAAATGGTCAATTTAGTCAAGTTATTTTGTAACACATGTAATCAGTTTAGCCAATTTCAGGTCATCTGCATATAGGCAGTAGATCACCTCAGATGAAAAAGTTAGTTCTGAAAGATAAAATCTGAACAGGTAAGGGCCTAGGACAGAGCCCTGTAGGACACCCTGACTGTAACCAAGGATTTCACCTGTCTAGTTGCTGTATGATACTTGCCATGTCCTATTTGTAAGCCATGCAGCTATCCATCTTATCAAGAATATATCAATACCTAGTTGTACTAATTTATTGATCAGTGTTTTGTGTATGACCTTGCCAAATGCTGAAGTTAAATCTATATAAATTACATCACAGCACAATTTTTCATTCAAAGCTGTTATTATATTGTTATAAAACATCATGTTACAGGTGATAATAGATCTGTTTTCAACATATGCATGCTGATATATGGCAAGTTCCAACCTATCCAGTTCTGACAGTAACTTATCTAATATTACCTTCTCCATTATTTTTCCACAACGTGAAAGTAGACTTAAGGGTCTGTAAAACTCTGGGTTTGTCCTACTCCCCTTTCTGTTGAAGACAGGTTTAATAAGTGCATGTTTCCAGTCTTGAGGAATCTCAATCTTCCCATATTTATATGATCTAGTAAATAATAGATATAATGGTACCATAAGTGTTCTCAGGTCATTGTTACTAATTCCGTCTGCTCCCTGTGTTTTGTTTGGATCCAGTTTGTACAGTTCTTTTTCAATATAATCTACTTTGATTCCAGTATCTGGGGTTATCCGGATGTCACCAGGACACCTTATCAACCCTTTTGTGGAGCCAAACTGTTTTGCATAAGATTTTTAAATATATCCATAATCTGTTGCATCTGAGAATAAATTTTCGAATCTGCACCCAGTTTATCAGTTTGTGTGTCCTTACTCCTTCCACATCTTATGTATTTATAAAAAGGTTTCCTATTATGCTCAATATCTTTATATACATTTTCTTCAATTTTTTTCTTGATCTTGTCTCACACTATGCTTAATCTGTTTGTCCAGCTTGTTTATTTCAGTTTTCAAAGTTGAAGTTCTACATGTCTTCCATTTCTTACATTTTTTTGTCTCTCACCATAATCAGATATATTGTTCTTATGGAAATATATCCCCCTGATGTTATATGCCTAGATCCTGATGTTAAACATTGTTTTGATTTTTTTGCACTGAAACATTTCTCTTTCAAAACTTTCCACATTCCATCTGCAGTTTTTCACTGAACACCTCACTCCAGCTAGTTTTACATTGTGACTGTGTTGCTTCCATATAATCTATAATTAACCTTCTGTGCATTGGTTTAGATTTCAGTTTGTCAGAATTATATAGCCACAAATTAACCTTTATAACCTCATGATCACTGCATATCAATGGTGGTAAAACTTGACTTGAATATAGAAAACAGATGAATGATGAATGATCTGAGCAGCTAAAATTAATTATAATAGGGAGAGCAACTGTATAAGATGAAGGAGACTGTACAAACAATTAGCAAGTAAGCATTATTTAAAGTAAGGTTGTAGATGTGATGATCGGTAGGTTGTAGATGTGATGATCGGTGAAAACTGTTAAAGGTCTGTGAAACAGATGAGCAGTCATCTGTCAATGGTTTGGCAAGCAGAAGCAGGGGAGAGTTACACATATAAGAGCGACTGTTTATAGATGCTTTGTTAAAGTTAGAGGGGAAATGCAAAGTGGGGGAGGGTTGTTATTCTTGGTGTAATGTATGATCTTTGGTAGTCAAACCATATATAGCTTAAAAGGACCCAGTAATATTAAAAGTAAATGGAATGGGGTGAGCATAGATTAAGATGTACCTCATGGAATATGAGAAATGCATACAAATGAAAAGTGAACTGTGAGAAATGTGAGAAATTTGGTAACATTCCGCAGCAGCTATTCAAGTGTTGAACCGATAGTGAAAATAGCAGGAAACAGTGAAGGTTCTAATATAGGAAGTAGAAGATGCAATTGAATAAGACAGGAAATACTTTAGGAAGTGTTGAAAGGATATGGATACAATTTGAGTGTTCCCTGTAAACGTGAAATATGAATGGGTTTAGTAAGAATATGAAGGGAGAGGCAGAATACTGCCACTGGAAAGAAAAGCCTTTATTTCATGCCCTGCAATACATTTATTGGGAGTGTTATGAACATTTAAAAATGCAGAGGCACATCTTTAGAACTGGAGTATGCTCCTCCCATCCAACAAGTGGCTGAAGGGTGGTCTTAATATGAATAGCAAGGAGTGAAGCGTTTCAATCTGGGGATCAGCTAAGTGATCCACAAGGCTGTTATGTAGCAGTTAAGGCATTTTTGACAGCCACAGTAGCTTTTAAAGATGGGATTACAGTTATAGCTGGGGAAAGGAACATAGTGATTTCAGTGGAAGAGGTCATTGGGGTTCCCAGAATAAGAAAGGTAACAGCAAATGGCAGGTTCTTGATCAAATATCTGTGATAGATCGGATAGGTGGATGTGCAAAATTTTAGACATTAAAAGAAAATGACAGACTAATAGCTGATCAGAATCTGATAAGGTCATTGTAAGACAAGACAGTGGTCATTTAGTAAAGCATATGCAGCTGGGACCCATATGTTTCTCACACCATGCACCTATATATTTGAGTATGAGTGGAACAAGCTGACAAGGGATAATAACATTTCCCCAGATAAATATTAGGTAATCAAAACGGGATAACTGGCTCAGAAAAGTATTGAAAGGGACTAGGAATCAATAGGTACAGGTGTGTGTGGGGTGCTAGGTGAATTTAAATAAATAGTAAGGGAGAGTATTATTCAATATACCAAAGAAAGAAGAGCATTAGATCTGGATAGATATACTAAAGCTACAGAGATGATAAAATATGCAGCAGAAGGAGACTAAACTCCATCCATCCATCAACAACCTCTTTTTCCCATTTTTGCACATGGGATTGTGGTATCATTTCAACAGTGACAATCATCTAGAGCCAAGGTCTACACTGCCAGGTGGCTAGCCCTGCCACAGAAATTACATAGATATATGTATATATGCGTGTGTGAGTGTGTGTGTGTGTGTGTGTGTGTGTGTGTGTGTGTGTGTGTGTGTGTGTGTGTGTGTGTGTGTGTGTGTGTGTGTGTGTGTGTGTGTGTGTGTGTGTGTGTGTGTGTGTGTGTGTGTGTGTGTGCGCGCTAATTCATCAATGTGCATCATGCTGGAATTTAATTGAGGCATAGCAAACAACAAATAGGACATGCACTGACAGACACACTAATAACAGAGTTTTTTTGGGGGGGGGTACAAGCCTCTCCTTCACCCCCACCCCCACTACACCTTTAAGTATACTAACTCAGAGATCCCTTATGCTGCACCTTCACTATCTTATAAAGCCAACACTCAATTCATCACTTTACACAGCAACAAAAACTCTTAACTCACCCATGCAATATAACTGAATGGTACACAAAAACCCATTGCTAGTCTTATACAAAGGACTAATATGCACACATCCACTAAATGTATTCCTGTGAAATGAATCAGAACATCTGGTTCACCTAGTGCATATTGATTAAATGCATGTCTCACTACAGCTGCATCTGTGTTTATTAACTTGCCTGTTAACAAAATATAGTTACTAATTTAAATGCTCAGAAAGCACTCCCTCCGTATCTAGGTTTTGCATTTAGCATGGCTTCAAATCTAATGGCAACTATGGTGGCATCTCCATATTTGTTGGGGACCATATCTTCTCTAGAAAGAAAATCCCAGGAACCCACAACCAGACTCGAACTCCCAACCTCACTAAACAGGACTATCAGTTTGTAATATGTTACAGGATATGTCCACTGACAATCATGTAAAGTTCCTAAAAGTACTCAAAATCATTGTAATTAACAACTGCATTATTTGGGGAGACTAATTACCCATCAATAAATTGTAGCACCTGTAGTTCAAGTAAGATATGCCCCAAAATTCTGAGATTTCTTAAACAAAAAAAAAATTACAGGACCAGTATGTCAACAAATCTACAAGAAAACATATATTTTTTTACTTTGTCCTTACAAATATAGCTTCATTTTGTATCTCCTTTACAGGTTAAGCTGGATCATAAAATGCTGACCTTCACTTTTAAAATCTCTATACCTGTAAATACCAATATCTCAGAATTTTTAGATTTCAGGACTTCAAATCGTATCCACTTGTGGGACAACACTTTAAAATGTACATATTTCAAAATAATCCTAATTGCTGCCACAGCAGGTAGCAATGCAAAGAATTTCTATGCCACGGAGATAAATGTATAGAACTGGCAATCCCAACCAGATCTTAATATAATAAGAAATTTGTAAGCAAACCACATTGGTGGCCCATCATCTTAAATAAAAATCTGCAATAAAAAAAAAAACACCAAGTATAGAGCAGATCAAAAGATTCTCAAACTAAGGATAACATCAGAAAACTGACTTAAAACTTGAAAAATACTATTCTGACTACCAAGGCACTCCATGAACTTAGGTTAGTGTCAGAGGCTAAGGACAATTACAAATCCTTCTTTAGTTATATTAGGAAACTAAGAAATAACACTCAACATTGCTTTGAACTAATACTATTATAACTACCAAGGCATTCCATTAGTGTCAGAAGGTAAGGACAATTACAAATCTTTCTTTAGTTATATTAGAAAACAGAAATAACACTCAACATTGCTCTGAACTTATTCACAATGACACCTACTCTAGCCCAATAAATATTGCTAACATGCTAACAAACAAATTCAGTGCAAACTTTGCCCCATAGATGACTACCAAGGCCTACTTACCGCTGAAGCTCTCAAGCCCCACATTATCACTAAAGAGCACATACTAAAGGTGCTCGCCAAGACTAAAAATAATTCCTCCATGGGACCTGATAATGCACCACGTCTGTTTAGTAAGCAGTACTAAATAAGTCCTGGCAGACCCACTCAAACTATTTAACCAGAATTTAGCCAATTACTTCATCATGAATGTTTGCTGAACAGTAGTGATGCTACTCCACAAGGGTGGCCCCACAGCTAACCCCAGGAATTATAGGCCCATCTGTCTGATGAGTCTTATTTGCACTGGAACATATTAGAACTGACCTGATAAAAAAAAACGTGTGAAAAACGGGATCAGTTTAGAGGGCAAAGGCAGAAGTTTAAAAATATATAAATGAGAAGTTAAGTTTCCAAATTCAGGCTATTAGTGGTATATGCTTTACTAATAGCACAAATGCAGTGAGATCTCCGGCTGTGTGGCTATGACAGCAGAAGGTAGATAAAATGATTTGTAGATTAGGGGATAAGAAAAGAGATAAACAGAGGTGACTCTTGAAGTTTTGAAGTTATTTAAGAATCATTATAAGGCACTCTGTGAGGCTGAAAAGACAGGAAAGGATTATACTATAGGTGTAGAGAATTTTTTATTTGTATTACTCATACCAAATCTAGATATCAAAAAGTTCCAGTAGTCAAAATATCCAGTTACATTAGATGAAATAAAGGATACCTTAAAGAGATAGGCACTATGAATGCCCTATAGATTTGATGGGTGGAATTCTGAAAAACATTTAGCTTGAATCAATGAACCAGGTATTACAGGGGTAGGAAATCCCTCAGTCATGGTGGAAAAGAGGAGGAAATTCCTCAAAGTGCAAAGCAGTTACAATTGTCATGTTAAAAAGGAAAGGTCTGGTCCTCCCTTCTTTGTATATGCCCATATCACTCCTCAGTCATGACTAGAACATTTCTATGAGCATGGTAGCTAGAAGAGTTACTCGGGTACTCCAAGACCTAATATGATGGGATCAGTGTAGATTTATGGAAGGAGACAGAAGAAATGATAACATCTGGGGAACCACAATGCGAATGCATGACTCCTAATACAGAAAGCAGCTTTTGCTGATCATAAGCATTGAAGACGGGAGTGCTTTTGATTCAGTGGGAGAACTCATTTTCTACATAATCAGGATTTGACTTTTTCACACAAACCTTGGGAGGTTTGTTGCAGAATTTATGGAGAAATTTGGTACTCCATCAGAGTACAAAACAGTGGTGGATAAATTAAGACAGTTTCACTGAACCTCAGTGTAGGGAACAGCTCATAGGGGGTTATCTTTTTTGGGAGGAAAAAAAAAACAAGATAAAATATCTAGTGGTGTGGTTGGTTGAAACTGTAGCTCGATATATGACGCTTACATATATGAAGATTATGGAGAAGGTCAGTTAGCAAATTCAGAGATGGAAAGAAATTATGTTAGACCTGTATCAAAGAGTCTAACCCTTGCAGCTTTTGACTTGCTGCATATATTGCATGGGATGCATATTTTTGAAGGTCTCACTTCTTAGGCCTGAATTTCATAGATTGAAGTAATTGATGTCAGATTGTCTCTAGGATGGACAGAAGCCATGGGTAGCCTGAATACATTATTGCTATCAAAGCAAAAAAGTGGCTTGGAAGTTCCTGATTTAAATCACTTGTCAGTGGGCAAAACCTTTTTCAAACTTTGTGAGATTGTAGATGACGTCCTACTAAACACTTTGGAAAGAGATGGACTGTGAAAGGAGGGAAGTCATAGATGGTGTGGACTGGATGGAAGACATGCTAAACAGAGAATTAAAGAAGGAAGAACTGTATATGATAACATCAAAACTGGAGAGAACTTGCAACGTATCCCTAGCAGTATCAATGCAAGAAGTTAGGGAGGTGTTACTGCCTCCAGTGCAACAAAGCAGAATGAGCATAGAACAACAAGGCATATGTCCAGTTAAAGAACTGGTGCCAGGTGACAGAAGACTATATGTTTTAACATGGCATCAACTCCAACAGAAATATTAGTAACACGTATATCATACAAAATTACTGATGAGGATTTTAGGTTTTAACTTGGATATATCAGGTGTAATCCTATAGTTAGAATTGATTAAGTGGTAATAGATATCAAATAAGGAAAGGAGTTCACAAGGAGACTGGTGTCCAGGTCATACTAGGTGCTTAGCATAACTAAGGAACTGGTAATAAATAAGTTGCAGGTAGGATGGGAAAGGACTTTGAACACAGAAATCATGAAGGAGAAATGGAAGCTTGATATAATAGTGAATAGTAAGGCAATAAGTTGTGCATATATTTAGAATATTTGCCTAGAAATGTTTGCAGAAATACTCTTATGTTACCGAAAGGCTAGGCAGAATATATTCAAGGTTGAATATTAAAATGCTTGATATATGACTTGGATGCATTAGGGAACTAGGTGCATATATTTTGGACCTGCCCAAAGCTGGAATCATTCCACAAAACATTAGAGAGGTAAGTGAGTGCTGTACTTGAAGAAGGAATGACAATTACCTCTTCAGTGTATTTTTGGTGTATCAGAATCAAACAAGGATTAGTCAGCAGGCACATTGTTTATTACTATTGATAATGGTGGTAGCAAAAAAGGAAAAATACTGTCAATATCATTGAATGATAATATATTTCTATCAGAAAACCTTCAGTCTACAGAAAAATGCATCTTTTTTCCAAAGGAGAAGGTGGATTAATGCACAATAAAAACAGTGGGATTAATAAGACTAATGATGATGAAGATCTATCGTCTGTAACAATTGATAGAGCAGATAGTACTGTATTAGAAGTTGAAGATTCTTCAGAGCTGGTCAGCAAAGATATTCTTGTAACTGGAGATTCAATTATCAGAGGAACTGATACTTATATGTGCAGAGAAGATAATGTACATCGAATAGTGTTATGCTTGCTAGGAGCAAAAATACAAGATGTGAGACAAGCCTTGGAATGCCTTAATGTAAGGAAGTACAGATCTGTTTTTATTCATGCTGGTACAAATAATCTCATCCAAAAGGATTCTCTGACTGTTAGTAGGGAACTGTCAGCTCTCTTAGATAGTATAACTTGTACTGGTGTTAGGATGTATTTTTCACAAATCATCTGTACAAATAATAATCAGATCACCATGAATGAAAATATTTTTATAATCTGTTGATTATATCTTTGTAACTTTTGTAATAATTAATTTTCTGGAGCTTTTCTCCACGGGTCTCCACTGAAAATGGACCTCTGGCTCAGCTGGACTAACCTGGTTAATAAATGCCAACAAATAAATACATACATACATTTTTTTGGGTAAATACCTATATGGAAAAAAACATCCTGTTTTAAAAAATGGAAATGTGTAAAGCGTCCAAGCCTAGATTTGGGCACACATGTGTTCAGCAGGATGGTGGGGTCTATATCACATTGTCAAACTCTTAAAAATCCAAACGTCATATGGTCGACACCATATGATCAAACTTTTAAAAGTTCGAACGTTTCAATGGAGATCTTCATACAGTGCAGAATGGGAAGATTTCCCTTTTCTGCACTGTAGTGCGATCTTGGAGTTGGTATATTTAAAGAATGGGTGTGTGTGTGGGGTGCAGTCCCCCATGTTGGGGGTGAAGGGGGGCTTGCCCCCCTGCTTAAACCATTCAGATAGGTTTTTTCTTTGTTTTTTTTTTTTTATTACATTTTTGAACTTTTAAAAGTTTGATCATGTAATATAGAAGCAGAGGGCATGCATTTTTCAGGATAAGGATGAGAATTTTTGCAGCAGATATTTATTTTGCAATATTTGACAAACATTAGGCAGGATTTTTGCAGGGCTGAAAATTTAACAGTTCACAGATAGCAACATTTGGTGCCTCTCTGATGGTTGTTAATGCTAGGAGCATTAATAATAATAATATGTTTTTTACTAGAAAATTTGCTACATTCCCACAAGATTGATGTTGTTATTGTTTGTGAAACATGGTTAAAGAACAATGACTGGAAACCAATTCTGTCAGGGTATAAATGTTTTACTGTAACAGAAAAGAGGTAATAGTATAAAAACTTGAAAATGCTTAATCACATGATAAAGATAATTATTTCATTCCTGTCAGTGTTGACTCAAAGAGAATATCTTGAAGGACAGACTCAATGCTACCTCTTGCTTTCCTATTAATGTTAATGATTTACCACATTTGACTGATTTCAAACTAGTTTTAAATAAATTTCTAGTGGACATTTTACTTTATTAATACATAACAGGATCCACTATTAAGTTAAGTAAAGTAAAGCCATTATTGCTTTTTGATGGAGCTGAGCTCCACATTTTGAAAATAGCAGCATGGATGGAATTATATAGGTCAGACTAAAAACAAGTTTAAAATGAGAATGTGGGAACATATTAATGACATTTAAATTAAGAGGTATACCCACACAGCATCTGAACATATTAAAATACAGCATGGGAGGAATGTTAACTTAATAAAAATGAGTGTCTTAGTGGAAGTAAAAGTGACTTTGAGATGTAATAAATTCACTGAATAAAATGTAAGAGTTAGGAAACAGAATTAATTCATAAATGTCATGCACCACAACCCTATGGAATGAATAATGAACTTGAGTGGAATGCAGTTTTAAGTATATTTTATTTTCTTGCCAATATTATCTTAAAATGTTTTAATATCAATGTAATTAATTAGTGGAATTTAATTAGGTCAATTGGTTAATTGCTTAAATGTTTAATTGTTTTATCATTGATGTATAATGATTGATTTGGTATATAAGGTAGCTTATAAATGTGTACATTTTCTTGTCTTGAAAGGCATAATGCCGAGGTGCTAAAGTAATGTATTATAGTGTTTGCATACAGACATTATTGATTTTTGACGGTGGTAGTCTTTACATTATGAAATTTGCAATGGATTACTTAATTTGACTGTTGCACACCTGTTTCATTCTCCAGTTTTATCTTGTGTATTTCCATCTGACTAAGAAAAAGAACTGTTCTCACTGTCTAATATTTTATGATGGGGATAGGACATATATATGTGATTATAAGCCAGTTATGTCTCAACTGTTTAAAACTAAAGAATCCAGTAATTGAATAGCTTATAGACTATCAAAGTCTGGCAGTTGTTGCTGAGGTTTAAAGCTATGAGCTGTAGCACTTCTGGTAGAGAGTTTGATTTTCTCAGTCATCATTTGCCTACTGTATGACTTTTAGCAAGTTACTTCACTAAGCATTGCTCCTCGGCTGCCACTCAAAAGCCACTGTGTGTCTAGGGGCCTAACCTGGTTAACACATAGGCAGTATTGTTTTGATAAAATGGTATGTTGGCTGCTTTTCAGCATGGTTTTCATAAATTTTGTTCTAAACATTCGGTAAAATTGATTGTACTTTTTTGACTGCATAATTAATTTGATAGATCTGATTTTTTTCCCATTTTATTAGATATTTCTAAAGCATTAAGCACAATTTACAGTACTATGTCACCAAGTATCATATTTTTCTCAGTGTTCTAATCTTAAATTCTCTACTAACATTGTTGACTCAGTTATTAGGCATAAAGATTCTCAGAAGGCTGAACAATGGTAGAGTAACAGTCAGTTGCTTTTCTGGTGCATGGCCCTCTGATGTTACAAGGGCTCTAAATACCCTTTCCCAGGAAAAATATGACTATAACATAGTGGTGGCCCATAGGGAAGAGATTCATCTAGAACGCAAAACCTGATAAACATACAGAGAAACGTGTCAAAATGTTCTATGCATGTCTCAAATGCAGGTAAGACTCTGGTTCTGTGTGGAATCATTCCTTTACTAGCCTAAGTAAAAAATATATATATATCAAATTTCAACAATTGGCTGAATGGTTGAATGTCCTTCTAGGGGGATCCAGTATGTGCCACTATGGGAAAAGATGACTGATAGTCCAAATCACATCACACGTGTGTCCCTCTTTTTCAAAGGATTTCACATACTAGTTAAAGCCTTCGCTACCCCATAATGCCTTTTAGGCTACATCCAGTTAATAGGCATTCCAAAGTTATAAATTCATCAAAACCCAATTTGGACCACATTAAGGTAACTCTTCATAATGCTATAAGTCTTAACAACAGTTTTCTTGCATCTGGAATATATCCATGTTTGTGTAACTATTGAGACTTAGTTTAAATGTAGAGAAAGCACATCCTCCATACATGGAATTTGCATCTACCATACCTTCAGGCCTGATGGCAAGTGAATTGATGTCTCCATAATTATCAAGGATTATACTGCCTCCAGACAGATTCCCAGATACAAATAATACTCATATAATTCCAGTTCACCAAAAAATAAGACAAACTACCAACTTGTAGCCTGCTACTGGACATCCTTAATGTTCACAGATAATCATGCTAGATTCCTGAAAGTATTTGAAAAACTCAATATTTGAAAGAACTCCATAATTTTGGTATACATCAATGACCCCACAATTAAAAGACGCACTTATATCTCTAAAGTAGTATTTGTTTAGATGTTATAGGACTTAACTAACAAAATTAAGAAAAATTCCCTGGAGCAGATAGTCAATAAACCCACTACAGGACAAAATATTAGCATTTGGTCCTTATGAATATATCCTCCTCACATGATATTCCCTGGTCTCTCCTTCTCCACTTAATTCCAAAACTTCTAAACCCAACAACTCTAAATTAAGGACTTCATACAGACAGCCTCATCCAATTAAATGATAAACTCTCAGAATTTACCTATGACAACACCAGTTTGGATGTTGACTCACCAGTCAGTTTCATAAAGGAATTCTACATCCACTTAGTCATATGCATAGAATTAGCAGTCTGAACCAAAGCTAAATACGTGGTGAATTCAAAAACAAACCATCCTGGTAATTCAGCAACATACACAAGCATTACAGCAATAGAAAAAAAAATCCTTAAATTATATAACAGATCCAAATTCATGATAACAAGGATAAAAGCATTTCCAGGGAAGCGAAAAATATTATTAAGACTAGTAAAGTGTCCCATTAATTTAAGCTAGCTTCTGAAATTAAGGACAACTACAAGGCTATTAACTACATTTGGAAGGCAAAGAACAACATTATATAATGCTTGATTGCACCTTACCATCTATATTCATAGTCAAGAGCTTCCATCTTCTCAGTCTTTTCTTATCTTTTGTTTAGTCTCTTTCTACATATCCTTGGCTGCAGTTATAGAGTCTGTTTTAATTCAAACACCTATATGCTTCATTTTATAATTTCCTCATATATATGCATATTTGCTGAACCAGTCCATGTGGGAACATAGTTTACTGAAATGTCTTTTGTTTTATTTTCATTTATTTTATATCCTGAAAAAATGAAACTATCTTAAAATGTTCTACTGCACTGAAATATCCTTTCTGGATTTATTAAATATAAAATGGCATAATCTGAAAATTTTTTGAGTACCATACCAATTGCACCTTGGATTTGTAAGGCCCTTGTTTTCTTTGCCAATGGCTCTAAGTATAAAGCAAATAGCAAAGGAGAAAGAGGTCACCCAGCATGGTTCCTCTGCTCAAACAAAGCTTGTCAGAGAGCACTTTTATTATTGCCTCTGACCTACATATATCATCCTGAGTAACTCCATTATTCTATCAGGGAATATATGTGCTGCAATTGCTCTACTCATAAAATCCTAGATAACTTTATTGAATGACTTCTCTGCTTTGAGACACAACAACAATAATAATGGGGAATTATTGCGCTATGCTTTGAATCATCATTGTGTTAATGTTGTCAGAAGCTTGCCTCCCCATCACAAAACCACAGTGACCCATATATATTAGTTTTGGCAACACTTTAGCCATTCTCTTAGCTAGTATAGGCATGAATGCTTTATAACCACTGCTCCCAACTGAAACCGATCTTTCTGAAGTTGTGTTTAAATGTTTTTGCCCTCTTTGAGCAGTATACTCACCACAGCTTTCTTCTAAGATGTCAGTACTGTCTCTCCTCTTACAATATTGTTAAACAAAACCTTCCATATCTTTGTCACTTTTTCTTTCCTAGCATCCAGACTTCCACAGGAAAACAACCTGTTCTTGAAAACTTCTCTGTTGATTGATTATACATCACCATTTTTATCTCACCCTCTCCCATCTTGGCTATAATTCTTGAGCCTCATCTTCTGATACTCTTGGTATATTCAAGTCTCCATAAATAGTTCAATTTGTATCTTTTCTTTGTTTGCCATTTCTCTGCTCTATACAGATTTCCATATACTTTCTAAAATTCATCTAATACCTGTATAGAGTCTCTGGTTATTATTCCAGTCATAAGTTCCCTATATTTGGCAAAGCCCCTTTCTTTTTCTTTTGTCTAAATAATTGTGATGACATCTTTTGTCTTCTAGGGCTGTTTAAAAAAATACTTTCTAAACTTATACTCTAATTAACCTGTTGCTCAGTGTGCAGCCATCTTGGAAATCAAAAATGTATAGTATCTTGAGCTTAAATAACCATTCAAATTCTAAGTTGGTTAAATGAGGCTCTACATAGCCATTAATAGACTGCTTAAACTTTTCTTTACTTGACGTCTGCCCTGTTGAGAAAATTGAGAATATTGAGAAAAATGTTGAGAAAAAGCTTTAGTCTTGAGCTATACTCGGTTTTATTTTCTTACTACTGTTAAGGGAATTATAGGTGGCATTTAATCTATTTTGGATTCAAGAGCCAGTTAAATGGCATATAGATTATATGTAACATTTGTTTCATTTTGTATTTGTTGGCAAATGAAGAATTCAATGCCACTCATTGAACTGCACTTTTAAAATGATTTTGTTACATTTTATTCATAAAGGCCAATTTTGCTGCAGAACACTGTTATTTAATAGAAGAAAAAAAAGCCTGGTGATGCACGTTTAGTTTAGAATTCAGTTCAAAACATGCATAAAATATGGTGCTCAGATAATAAGTGGGTGGGATAAATGCAAACCTTATGCTGCTTTGTAAGACTTGAATGTTTCTGACTTTGTTTTGTAAACCAGTGTCATGTCAACTTGACTGCAAGATTAAATGTCACAGCTGTACTCTCCAAAACCAACTGGTTTTAAAAAATGGTAATTTCTTTTGGGTTACTGGTTTGAAGTTTAAAGAAGTTTAACAATTAAACAGTACTATGGTTAGAAAAGCCAGGAAAAATAAAAAATGTGTAATATTCACATCCCCAAATCAGTCTTAGACTTTTTCAGAAGACAGTCTTGGCATGCAAAAATTGTGGATGTTTTTTATGACTGAACATGTCATGAAAAGCACAACTTTTTCTTTTGTCATCAAAAAATAAGGCCCAATTGTTAGTATGGAAAACTACTTTCTGTAAAAAGTAGCATTTAATGTTACAAGGACATGTGATAGCTGGATGAAAGTAGACTATGTCTGATTGCTCAAAATACAATTTAGTAAAATAATTGGAGAGAGGTTGTTAATGGCATTGGTAAAAATGCTGACAAATATCATTTAAGCAAGAGATAATTACAATTAAAATTATACCAACATAAAAGTATGAGTGGTATTCAGAAAGAAACATAAAGTAACCTCATTGTAGTGGCAAATATTGTGGTCAAAATAAAATGATGCAGCCCAATGGAAATTAGGTTTGTGCAAGTGCCAACATAGCACAGGGACATCTGTGGTAATGCTGCATAATGAAAACTTGCAATATTAAAAACAGCAGTAACTGTACAAATTCATACACTGATCTGTGCGATCAAGTGATTCAGGGCAATAGCATGCAGGAAACATGCTCAACACTATGTCTCTTCTCACATGTATCAAAGCACTGCATAGTTGCTAGAAATGCACAGCTCTGAGCCAATACAAAGGCTATACAATATACTAACTAATTTTATAGTATAAATGGGAAGAAAAGGAGTGATAGGATAGTCAGAAAGGGGGAAGAACAAATGAAGAATGACATAGAAAAACAATGGGAAGGGAGGGTTGGTTTGGTGATGGAGGAAAAAGGGTATTTTTTTTGTAGAACAGGATCCCTTTTTTATTTTTAAAGAAGGGTAGTGGGGGATCATAGCATGAGGAAGGTGTGCTTAAGAAGGATGGTACAGAGATGGCAGCAAGGGCAAACAAAAAGCATATAATACAGACAAAGACTAAGAGGTCTGGTGACACAAAAGGGGAAGTGGGAATAATGATATGCTGATTGACAAAGGGTGGGCAATTAGTGGTGGTGAGGACTGAACAGTAAAGATAGAGGAGGAGTGACAGTGAAGGACTAGGAACAAAGCAATGGAGGATAGGATGAGGAAAGGACAACCTGCCAAATCAGACCAGAGGAGAACCATACCAGTAGTCAGATGCCACCATTGTTGATTTTATGTTTAGGCTCTGACTCTGGTGACCAATGGTCAGAGTTAGCTAGTTTCATGACTCTACAAGCCACATGAGGAGGTAGTCCAGGGTGCCAATGTGAGCATTGAGCTTCCAGTCCACCCTGGTCCTTTACTGCATGCTGTACCTCACAATGGGTGATCTAGGTAGGCCCCTGTGCACCACAATCTGATGAGAAGCCCTAACCACTCACCAAAGATGCAGCAAGTGTGGTTACAAGCCAGCCATTCAGATCACCTTCCACGCACTTTGACAGAGGAATGCCCAAGGACTTCTGGGGGTCCCAGTGTTCGGTATGGTGGCCTTTTCAGAACATGATGGATACCACAACATCTCTGATTGCTACTCAGCTGATCCAGTGGGAAAAAAATAAATGGAGAAAAACAATACAACAATGCAGCATAATTAAAAATAATCAACAAGAGAACAAAATGGAATAAAAATAAAATTGTCAGTGTGATGATGTACAGATTATTCAAACAGGACCTGAAAGGAGAAACAGCATTCACCAAATCAGTCTAAAACAATGGCAGTGTAAGAGTTTTTCACAGCAGTTAATACCAAAGGCAGATCAATGCAGATATAACTGGAACAGTGTAAAGTAGCAAATGTACCAACACAGTAGGTGAGCAATATAGACTCTGAAGTCTATATGTATACAGACATGAAAGAGCTCCCAGAATATGCATCAGGGGCAAGCATGAAATTAGGCTTGAGCAACATTTTACCGTCACTGAGAATGATACCACAATACAGAAAAAATGTTATGCATTTCAACAATTGGCTTAGCTTCTTATGTCATTCAAATGTAGTCAAATATGTATCAGTCTGAGAGGAGATAGTTGATGGTCCAAACTGCTTCACCAGAGATGGCCTGCATCTCTCTCTCTCCTCAAAGCTTTTGTGTAGTGGCCAAACTTTTGTCCATGACTATATTGCCTTTTTTAAGATAAGTATGTCTTCAACCCCCCAAAAAAAAAAAAAAATCAAGATAACATGAAGGTTTTGCTGCTCAGTGCTAGAAGCATTAACAGAAAACTCCACTGTCTGCAAGCACTCCTTACCCTGGAATGCATCAATATATTATTTGTCATGGAGATCTAGTTCAAGTTCATAGAGAGCACCCCATCAATACAAGGTTTCAATATGTACCATGCATTCAGGTCCACAACACTAGAGGAGAACACTAAAAGCAGAGTCATCTCTATATTCATTAGACAAAGTGCTACCTACAGACTCATTAGACAAGATAATGACCAGCAATTCTCCATGTCCAACTTAACCCTTTATCACTTCATTGCTAGTTAGAAACCCTTCTATGTCCCCTCTGTCCCATACTGCCTACCTGATGATATTGGAATTTCCATGCATGAAGCAAAACACCATTCTCCTGGGTGGCTTCAGCTACCCTTCTATAAACAGAGAGACTTGTACATTCACTAACATGTATGCCCAGAGATTTCTAGACTTTATTAATACAGATTCTCTGGACAAATTGGTCTACATGCCAACTAGGAGGTGACAAAATTCTGCACTTGATCCTTAATAAGACAGGACTGCTCCTTTATGTACCAGTTGTAACTCACTCCCTATTGAAATCTGACCATAAATCAGTCACAGACAATCACAATAAGACTAAAACCAGAAGCACCTTCCAATAACTCAGTATTCAGAGATTATGCTAAGGCTAATCTACTTAACATGAGTGATAAAATAAATAAAATAGTCTTATCTCTAGGTCTGCTTCACTCATAGCTGCCCCCCTCCCTCCCTCCCAAGTGAAGAATTTCTGAAACTTAAGCCGTGGTGGTGCAGTGGTAGCATTGTCACCTCACAGCAAGAGGTTCTCCTCTCTGCTGAAGCGCCTTCTGTGTGGAGTCTGCATGTCCTCTCCATGGTCGAGTGGTGTACGAAAGACATGCGTGAATGGGCATACCTTCGTTGAAGGTTGGGCATCGGGCTGGCACCTCAGCACCGTAAAAATCTACTGCCAATCATTAGCGGACCAGAGTTCTGCTGTGGTGACCCCTATCTGGGAAAAGCCAAAAGAAGAAGAACAACAGCAACATTCTGCAAACAGCTGAAGGCAAAGGGACTCACTACTGGGACTTTTACTCTCTGCAATATTCTTATGTAGGTGTATTCCCTGTTAACTAATTTTTGCATCTAGTTCTTAGTGGTTTTACTTAATTTTATTATATTGGTGCACTTACAGGGTCTCCCCCCTCCTTTTCCTAATCCCTGCCATTGGAATTAACTGCCACTAGCTGTCAGCAGAACATCACTAAACAGCTGAATTATATCCCAGATTAGCAGCTCATCTTGTAAGCAAAACAGTGCTCTACAGTTATTGAAATTCTCCAGTATTAGTGTCTACTGTAAAGTCACCCAAGTCCCTTCAAAGCAGTTATTTTTTCCATTCACTGTGAATAAATAGTAAAACACAGTAACTGGCATTATCCCTGCCATTAAACTACAATGCTGCTTACCTTCATTACTTAGACTCCTGATACTTTTTTCCCCAGCTCTTACCTCCTAGGTAAGGCTCTAGATCAGGTTTCACTACAATCCCACAACTGAATATCCTCCCTCCCCCTTTTCCCTTGATAGTGTCACATTAGACTTCCCCATTAGTCCTGCACCTAAACAAACAAAGTACTCTGAAAATACAAGTTAAAGCTATTTTACCTGCACCCACATACACAAGGTGCTCTGATATTATATATTAAAATTGTGCAAATTTACTCTCGGTCACTACCTGCCCTGGAAAAGGCATTCTGATTACCTCTGCAGTCTCGTGATCTGTGTGGGCCCTGCTCTGTTCACCTCACTACGCTTGGCTCACTCCGCTCCCCTACCCTGCCCCCATTTCCCACCCGCCCCCACTATACCCACATTTATTTCTAACCTCTCATCACCTGACCACAGCCAAATCAATCAGGCACCTCATAATAACATCTTTAGTCACACCCCTACCTGACTCACCACCTATATCTGACACACTATTCCTATCCACACTCCCACCTTCTCCTTTATTCCTTAACCAGCTTACTACCAACACCCAAGCATCACTTACATACAATATGCAAATCACTCTAGTATCAATCTCACTAGCTGTCACAGCACTAGCCTGCATCACATCCATCCAAACTAATATACCACTAGACAATTCTACATTCCATACAGCACTTACTTCCATGCCTACAAAAACCTACACAAACTTCTTTATAAATTGTACAATATTTAATGATAGCACCATATATATATATATATATATATATATATATATATATATATATATATATATATATATATATATATAAGTTCCACACACCAAGATGCAACATTATAAAAGTATCACCTAGATCCAAAAAAGAAGTCACACACACACAATCAAACACCTACTTTCACCCACAAAGACACTACTTGCCTCAGGCAACATACACCCAAACCCAGGTCCACATAACTCCCTGTGTATATCCAAACAAACAACAGACCTATTAATTCTTAACATCAATTCAAGAAGCATAGTGAATAAACTACCTGACCTACATGCATTCATAGGCCACTACACTCCTAACATACTGACCATAACTCAGACATGGCTTAAACCAAATATCCAAAATGAAGAAATCCTCCGATCAGGCTATAATATACTAAGACTAGATAGAGCAGGTAAAAAAGGAGGTGGAATAGCAATTCTCTTTAAAAATACACTAAATCTCCAACCTCTGCAAACCCCTCTACCTAAATTCAAAAATGCTGAAACACTAGGTTCAGTTGTCTGCATAAACTAAACAAAAAAATCAATATCCTCTGCTGCTACATCCACCAGGAAACAACACTTCCATAATTGAGGAAATCTTACAATGGTCTAGGGATAATCTACCACAAGAAAGTATTCTGCTAGGTGACCTAAATACTGACTGGTTATCCTGCAATTCCAACTGCTCCTCTAGCCACATAAATCTTTATGGGTTCTCACAACTCATTGATGAACCTACCAGAATGGATAAAAAATCACAAAAACAATCCGTACTCGATTAGACACTGGTCAACTGCTCCAAACAAAACTACCAGACAGGCTGTCTACCAGATAGTCTTAGTGACCACCTCCCCACATTCCTATTATGCAAACACACTAGCATATCCAAGCCCATAGTTCATAGGCAAATCTGACAAGACCACAACCTAAATCCTCAGGATCTTAACTCGATTCTAAGACAATGTAACTGGGAACCTCTACTAACCCTTGGACTAGATCAGGCAGTCAGTTACTTTAACAGTACTTTTACCAATGTTCTTAACAGTATTGCTGCAACTAGGAATGTCAGAGTAAAAGCTAACTATGCACCATGGCTAAGTAGGGACACTAGAGCCCTACTAAAGTCCAGAGATAAGGCCTGGAAACTCTGGAAGAGGGAAAACACTGCTCTAACCAAAACAAACTTACCAACAACTTAGGAACCAAGCCAAAAGACAAACCAAACTTGGCAAACAGAACTATTCCTTTAATGCCCAAACAAAACACTTATGAAACCCACAACAAATTTGGCACACCATCAACTCCTTACTGAAACCAGGTAAAACTACCACTCCTCCTCCCAACTCAGCCAATAATGGCATGGATATAGCCTCTCAATTTAACCACCATTTCACTGTCTCTATTCTAGCCTTATCTAACCAATTATCCAAAAATAACCATTCATATTCACCAACCAAACATCCAAACAACATTCCCCCTAACTCTCACCTGTTCCTATCTCATCAATTAAGAAACTCCTTCTGAAACTTAAACCTACCATCCTTGCAGCTGATAATTTACCTGCCAACTTCCTAAAAATGGCTGCTGAATCCATATCCTACCCTGTGTCCATCCTCATTAATAGCTCCATACAAGAATCCTATATCTCTCAACTGTGGAAAGTACCATACATCATCCCTCTTCATAAAGGTGAAAATTCTTATGACTTCTCAAATTACCGTCCATTCGCCATTTTCTCCCATTTCTAAACTTCTAGAGAAATGCATTCACTTTCAAGTCATGAAGTTCCTGGACACACACAAATTCCTGTCCATCACACAACATGGCTTCCGGCCACATCACAGCACAACTACTGCTCTTCTTTCCTTTACTAACATAGTTAACCAACACAGGAATAATAATAACTTCACATCTGCCATATTTCTGGATCTCTCCAAGGCATTCGCTATGGTCTCACACACCATACTACTAGATATTCTAGCCTCACTATCCTTTGCCCCATCTACTATTGCCTGGTTCAGGAATTATCTGACAGGCATCAGTCTGTCCAATGGCAAGGTATACTTTCCCCTCAGCTTCCAACTTCTATAGGTGTACTACAAGGCTCAATACTAGGCCCACTTCTCTTTTCTGTTTTCACCAACAACTTACATACCACAACCAAGCAGGCCTCACTTATACAGTATGCAGATGATTCCACTCTAATCTGCTCAGCCCCTTCCCTCCCCTCCCTGCAACAACTCATGCAAGAATCTTTTAGCTCTGTGCAAAAATGGATTACTGACATCCAACTCATCCTGAACCCCAGTAAGACTAAATTATTATTTACCCCCAACAAATCATAAACTACTCCTCTTTCCTTTACTATCCCTTCTAGAAATGGTACCACCATTTCCCCTTCAACCCACACCAAACCCCTGGACATCAAAATTGACAGAAACCTTCACTTCGATGTCCATATATCCCAAACTATCAAAAAGGTTCACAAAAAAATGGGTACACTCTACAGGCTCAAAAACATCCTCTCAGATCAAGCTAGAATCACTCTACCACAAACTTGCCTATTGTCCACACTAATGTATGGAGCACCTATTCTTACCCATATCAGAAAAACAGAACTGGATAAACCTGACTCATGCTATAATAAAGATTGCCAAGTTTGCTAAAAATTCCTCCTTCAGAACACACCACTGTATAGCTCTTAGGGGCCAACGATGGTTAGAATTTCCACAACTTCTCAATTTCCACCAGCTAGTCATTACTTACAACATTCTAAAATATCCTGATAAAACCCCATCACTAGGACAACTACTAACTCAATACACAGCAAATCGCCCCCTCTGCTCTAATGACAAATCACTCCTCAGTATCTCTAGAGCTAATAATACCGCAGGAAAAGCACTATTCTCCCACACAGTTGCTAAAAACTAGAATACTACCCCCCCTTCAATAACAGCAAGCTCCTCTACCTCACACTTCAAAAGCTCCCTAAAAGCACACCTACTGAATACCTGGTTATGTCCATGTATTGCATAAAAATAAATGCTTCCTACCTCTCACCCCCCATTGATGATGATGTCTTCTAATTACTTCACTGTAATGCTCTGCAGTACTAACAGTTAAGCTATCGCTAGTCAGTAGCTTATCAACCATGATCACTGCTGACATATATTCTGCGTATATTCATATTTCCAGCCTGAAAATGTGAATAATGTTTCAATATGTCTTGTCTGTCTAAAAATTCCTACAAGTAAATATCTATTATGTCTTGTCTGTCTATAAATTCCCACATGTAAAGATCTATTGGTGTTCCTCACTGCTAGCTTGTTCTTATAATTCTGTTTAAAACATGTATTATTGTTACAATTGTGGACATTTTCGCCCCGGCCCTCAGCTGTAAATGGACCTTGTCCAGTCGGACTTTTCCGGTAAACAAATTTCAAATAAAATAAATAAAATGGCTAAATTCAATATCTCCTTCCAAAGTGATGACCTCATTGTGCATGCTGAATCCTTTACTGCCAAATTCTATGCTCATGTAAATAGCTGCATAGTGGCATCTTCCCCACTCCAAAGTAAATACAATGCTAAATTTAAAATTAAACCTATGTAGCAGAACCCAGTTATAAACAAGCTTTACAATAGGAGAAAAAAAAACTCATTGCCCTTAAAAATAATTCTCAGCATGACAAAAAGTTATTGCTAAACTTTGTAGGGAACTGCAGTTTCTGATTAAATCAACCAGAGCTGGTTATGAGGTAAAAGTAACATTCCAGGCTAAACATAATCACAACACCTTCTTCAATTGTGTTAGAAACCTCAAAAGCAATGCCAAGCACTACATGGAGCTAATAGTAAATGATACCACATGCTCACACCCAGAGGTCATAGCCAATCTACTAGCAGGTACATTTATCTTAAACACCCCCCCTCCACCCAATACCCCCAGATCAAACACCAGTATTTATGTCACCCCCCCAAATCTCCCCAGAGCAAGACCTCAAAGGACTATCCAAGGCCAAGAACTCAGCTTTTGTGAGTTCAGATAACAAACTCAGTATCAACCTCCAAACAGGCTACATGCCAGACAAATGGAGGATAACAATAGTTATCCCCCCCAAATGGGTGGGGCATCAGCTGACTAGATAATTATAGATGCATAACTCTGATGTACCTCATCTGTAAGCCTTTGCAATTAATAAACAAAACATAGGAAACCTACCAACATTGACCTAAGCCAATTTGCTTTTGTTAAGGGCAGATCCTGCCTAGTCAACCTGGTTGACTTCTACAAGAAGGCTACTGAACTAATGCATAAAGGATAATCAGTTCACACACTCTGCATGGTTCCCCCTGAAATAATCGAATAACCAAAATGTCGACTCACTCAACAGCAAGATGACAACAGCGAAACACTCAAAACAGCAAACTCCCAGAATGACGAATTGCGCCTCTGGGAAACTAACCATTTGACTACCACTGATTACCTTTGCCCTTTTTTTTTTTTTTGCAGTGCAATCTTGGAGTTGGAATATTTATTTAGGGGGTGTGGGGGCAAAGCCCCCCATTTTGGTGGGTTTTATTTGTGTAGTTGTTTTCTTTGTTAGTGGTGGCCAAGTGGTTAGTTTCCCAGAGGTGAAATTCGCCGTTCCAAGATTTTGCTGTTTTGCATGTTTCATTGCTGTCATCTCACTGTTAAGCGAGTTAACATTTTGGTTATTTGATTATTTAATGTTCAACCCTCTGCATATCTAGATCTCATTAAGGAATTCAACACCATTACACACACTCATGTGTTAATAAACTCTCCCAGATGAATGCCAATCACTGTGTTACTTAATGGATAACAAATTTGATCTCAAACAGAACCCAGGAAACGAGGTTGGGTAGGTCCATCTCCTCCAAAAGATCTGTCACCAGAAGCGTACCAATGGCCTCTGTCCTTGGGCTACTTCTGTCTAACATTTACTTCTCAGAGGTCAAACCCAATGTCAAGAGGTTATGGCTCACCAAGTTTGCTGATAGTCCAGGTGCCATTATTAACTCTCCAGAGAGCATCAAGGTTCTCTGAGTGTCTTCCCACATAAATTTCTAGTGTCAAAACCATGGGCTAAAAACTAAATACCAAACATGTATAATAGCATCCCTAAGCAAGCACATTCCATGCAACTATCACATTGACAACAAATCCCTGAAAATGGATCCAGTAGTTAGGAATTGGGAATCTATGTAGACCTGACCTGTCCTTTCATCACCATGTATCCACTACTGTAAGAAAGTCCTTTTTCACTGACCAGCTCATCAGTAAGATATGGCATCCACATCCAGAGATGTGGACATTCCACTGTGTTTAGCACTTATTAGACTAATCATTCAGTATAATGCCTCTTTTAGCATGTACTGTCCAAGCACTTAACACAACTTGAATGTGCATAGCATTTTCTCATCAAGAAAAAAAACAAGGATTTAAATCATAAGAACTACACTGATCATTTCAAAGCCTTGTCCTTGTTATTGGTATGATACAGATTGCTGAGGGCTAACATTTGCCTAACATACACAGCCTCAACAGATCCTATCTCTTCAGATCTACTGCACAACTACAAGTCCAATGTAGGCATAAACACCCACTCAAGGGACCTTAGTCTCCTCTGTAACATAAACAGAACATGTTGAAGGGATAGATATGTATCGCAGAGGATTCCACTTCTATGTAATCATCTTCCTGTCCACAAAACAAAGTACTTGTCTTACTATATTTAGACATAGTTTGACTGAATGGATGGGAAACTGCCCTGTAGTAGCACCCTTGTCCCTTATTAAAAAGACTAACGTAAATGTTCTGCCGTTACAGGTTATTAATATTTAAACTACAAGGGCTAAAAAAACTTCAAGGGAATGCATGATTAGGCTTTTAAAGATCTGAAGATCTTTCATGGTCAGTAGTCTAGTAAAATCTATTAAAAACTATGAAGCTACAGTGGAAAAATTCATCTACAAAGCTAATGGGCAAGCTAAGCAATGGTGAAACATTAAGATGCCGAACAAATACAACTCTTCAGGGATGTAGTATAGATAAACACAGTAATGCAAAATGCTTGTGTAAGTAAGTGGGACAGTTTTGCACACTAACACATTAGCTACAGGAAAACTAATCTGCAAGGCCAATGAACAACTATGCAGTGATTAATTATTACAATTCAAAAAATCCGGAGTGCTACTGTAAAAAGGCTAAGCACAGTTGTACACTACTGGTTATTAGTTGCAAACTCTGTGATGACTGCCTTGGAAGGTCTTGAGTTTGTTTTTAAACATAATCTGTACAGAAAAAAATAGATGAGGTTTTACTCCACACTATTTTCTGGTGGGCAGGCAATAGAACACTCAGCTGAAATATAAAGCTGGTGTATGTTTGTCAGTCCAGTGTTTACTTTGCTCAGTACACATTGGTACACTGTCCATGGTATTTAACATCAATATTTGATAAATAATTGACTTCAGAAAACTATTCTGTAATAAATCTAGTAAGAATGATTTACTATTTCAGTTGTTAAAAGAAGCTCTTGTTCCTTTACAGAATATTGGGTCTATTAGCAGTGGCGGCTGGTGACTTCAAATTAAAGGGGGGCTGCAGGAGACAGCTGAATGGGTGGGGCCAATGGGAAGGGGTGGGACCAACTAGAAAGGGGTGGAGCTATGCTCAAAAACACAACTGGAACTTTAATTAAATATGCTGCCCTGGGTGCCAGTCATTAAGAGAGTCCAATCAAGACAAAACGAAGTGTAGAAGAAAAAAAATTTCAATGCATTGGCTACATGACAGCTTACTTAATATCTAGATGGAAACAAAAAGGTTGTGAGGCATGAAAAATTAATTACTTTTTAAATACATTACTGGAATACTAGTCAAAATCAAGTATAAAAAAAAGCTTCTCCTTGCACTGCAGTTCTAATTATAACTTATATTCAGCTTTATAAAAGTACCAAGTAACATGCTGAAAGTAGAAATCTCTGTGATACCCCCACGTGTAAAAATATTTTATCCAAAAAAGACCTGCTGCCTGACAATGACTATCTACTTGTTTCATGGGGAAAACATGATCAAAGTAAAAAATGAACAGCAAACAAGAAATAAGCTCAAGATAAATTGCTTAAAGGATTACTGCGCAGATTAAGGACCACACATGATAGACTGGCATTTTGTTTAGTTTACGGGTAAAGCCTGAATAGATGACTGCAAATCTCCAACAAATGTAATGAGCTTCTGAAAATACTGTAATCCTGTCCTTTATTACAAATACTGTTATATGCATTTCAGTACCCAAGGCTTGTACATTATCTAGTTATGTAAATATTCTTTGCATGGCAACAACAAAAAGGCTTTCAGTGTTGGTAATTATTAAACAGTATGCTTATTAAAGGTTACTTGCATCTTACAATCTCAGACAAGCTTACCCGATGGTCAATAAAGCATTGCTACTTAAATACAAATCAAAAGGGCACTGCGACAGCATGCATTTTCTGAATAATAAGAACCATAAATTAACAGTATAAAAATATGACAGAAAACCAGAACATCCTGCAAAATCAAGGACAGATGAAAAGCCACTGTCGTACCTGTCTCTACCTTGGATGGGGGAATACTTTGCACACTTACACTGCATAACTGCTCCTTGCCTTGCTTGGACACATCCAGAGTCACTACATGGGGGAATGGGGTGCAACAAGTATGTCACAATTTGAAATGTCTCTGGCTGATGGTGATGGCTCTGACATTCATACCTCTCAACCACAGAGCAAGAAATCTGGACAAAGCCATACATGGAAGTGGGACACAGGCCCAAAAATAAGGACAATTTTTAAATATTGCTCTTATAAACTTAGAAAGATAATAGAATAGTAGTAGGTCTTGCATTAATATGAATTTTCTGAAGGGTATAAAATCTGAAACTCAAATGTTTGCCATTATTTTCTAACTTCAATCTTTAATGATTTGCCACTAATTTGGCAGAAAAACGCAATTTTATGAAAAACAGACCAAAAATGTGATGCAAAAATATAAAATTGCCACACAATACAGCTGGGAACCTGTTAACGAAGGGACACCTTTTAATATTAATACTGTTAACTTGAGCAGCTGACAAAATAAGAGCATCTACATGCATTTCTGAAATAAAAGTAATATATAATGCTGATCATTACAGTCATTTACAATTGTAAACCCTTCCAAAATTGCCATTTTGCGGAGGGGTTATTAGGGGGAGAGCAACATTTTGAGCCAAAATTGGGGACAGTTGAGAGGTTTGGATATTCCTAATTCTTTAAAGCGATTTATTTGCCCTTACCTCTCAACCTCTTAATGCAGGAAATCTGGACAAGGACGAATAAATATATTGGGGAACATACAAACAGTACTAAAAATTGCTCTTGTATAAACTTAAGACAGTTGATAGAATAACAGGTCTTGATTTAGCATGCATTTTTCTGAAGGTTATAACATCTGAAACTCAATGGGCCGGATTTACGAAGGCTTGCACAGAGTCTAAGATTAGTGTAAGACAGCAGACAGCCAATATGTCTGCCGAGCGATCCAGCAACAGCCGGCAGGGGCGTGCATGAGAGCTTCTAAAGCTACTCTTGCACTGACAGTGTTATGGTATGCAAATTACCTCATTTGCTGCTGAAAGCTATGCAAATGAGGTAAATTTGCGATCCAGGAAACACTAACCTGTCCGTGTAAGAGTAGTGTTATTTGCAGAAATGTACTCCGTTGGTAACAGAGTACCGTTCTGTAAATAGCTAAATGGAGCTATGACAGCTCCAAATAAAGGATGCATCTAGTTGAGGAAGCATGCCAATGGCCAAATATAAGGCCATTGGCATTTGCAAATGCTGTAAATCCTTAAAATCCACCCCCCCGATCTCCGATGTTTAAGCATAGCGCAGCACCACGCAAACGTGCGTCACTTTAAATAAAATGAAAAAAATTGAAAAATAGCCAAAAATGGGCATTTTTACTAAAAAGGTTGTTCTGCCATGCAGGTGAATGGCAGGCTGAAAACAACATGGCCACTGAGTAGTGGTTGCTAAGGTGGGAAGCTCAGTGTGAGAGATGTAACCAAGCATTAGTAGGCAATCCTATGCAAATGAGGATAAGGGTAGTGAATCCCAATTTTCCCCGCCATGTGAGCCATGTCCCTAGAGTGTAAGTGTAGGAGTAGGGGAGTAGTAGAGTAGAAGATAGGTGACATCATGAGGGGGTATGTCTGAAAGACTGTAAGCTTATTGGAGCACAGTGGCTTGTGTTTACCCTGAGTTGCTCAGGATTGCAAGAGGTGTGTCTACAGTTGTCCTAGCTGAAAACAAGAAACCAAAGGTGTATGCCATGGATATATCTGAAATTTCTTGCAAACGGGCACACAGCGTGTGTGCGCGTGTGCGCTTGTTTGTGCGGCGCTGCCCCATGTGGAAACAGAAAGGGAAATGGAAGGAAAAGAAGTAGTAGGAAGTTAAGCAAGGGGAACTAGCAGAGCTGCCAGGTGAAATATATCAGAATCAGCAAATTACACAGGCTGTAGACTAGCCCAGCCCAGCCCAGCACTTTAAACTCTGCAAACAGCAGTCTATCTTGTTTTTCCCAAGAACTCTGCAACACTGCAGTATACAAAGAGTGAAAGCTTAAAAAGCTTAAGTCAGAGAAAATGTTAGGGGCTGCTATTGTTATCATAAACCAACATGTGCAAGATGCTGAGGGTGGTGATGCTGCAAATGCTGCTGAGCAACCCACATTGAGGAGATGGAGGAGAGTGCACAGACCCAGGGTAACCTACCAGGGGCTACATGAGCTGGAGATAGTGGAGCACTATAGAGTGGACAGATACCTCCTGCAGCAAATTGTTGAGCTGTGCCGGCCACGCCTCCCACACAGAACCAACAGAGGGGAACCCATCCCAGTGGATACCAAGGTATGTGTTGGCCTATGAATACTAGCTACAGGTACCTTCCAGAGACCAACTGGTGATATGATGGGGATTTCACAGGCATCAGCATCCAGGGTACTGCACCAGTTCCTGGATGCCATGTCAGCACATGTCGGTGATATATTTCCCCAATTCCCATGAGGCACTGGCCAGCAATATGCGTCTTTTCCACCAAATAGCAGAATACCCTGAGGTAGTGGGTGCAATAGACTACATGCACATACACATCAAAGCACCACCCGGTGAGCGGGGTAGGGTCTACATCAACCGCAAGGGCTTCCCCTCCATCAACTGCCAGGTCGTGTGTGATGCCCAGGGCATAATAATTAATGTGTGTGCTGGTTGCCCTGGAAGCTATCACAATTCCCACATCTGGCATCTGACACAGCTGTACCAGAGATTTGCCAATGGGGACATCCCTAACGGTCACCTAGTGGGGGATGCTGGATACACACTGGAGCCGTGGCTGATGACACTCATCAGAAATGCACACACACCCGAACAAGAACTCCATAATGAGGCACACGCACAAACAAGAAACATTATTGAGCATGTGTTTGGGATGCTCAAGTCACAGTTCCGGTGCCTGGACACATCTGGTGGTTGCAGTACTCACCAACTACATGTACCCAAATTGTCATGGTATATGCCATGCTACACAATATGATCCTGCGAAAACAGCTGCAGCAGAAACAACATGGGGCAGGGCCAAACAGCCCCCCACCATTGCCAAGGCCTGCACAGGCACAGCGTGACTTGGAGGAGGAACAACCTGAGCCTGCCCCACTAGGCAGAAGGAGACGTGCTCAGTATTCCATGGCCTTGGCAAAGAGGCAATGCATAGCACATACACTGACTCAGTAGGAACCCTGAAAATGACACTTCTCTCTGACTCACACATACAATAAAAGGGATGCCTAACTTGACACTACCTGTTTTCAAACATGTATAGGGAGTGTACTATGTGCATCTGACATAGGCAGCCCTGCAGCACCACCTGAGGCATGATTGCCCTATTTTCAGCAATATAAAGCAGTGCTAAGCACATTTTACCACTATTTAGCATATTTAAACACAATTGCGTGGAGCTGCACACCGCACTAACTAATGCAACGTTGGGCAACGTTGAGCAATGTTGGGCAAAGTCGGGCAAGGTTGGGTAAAGTTGATCAAAGTCAGGTAAACATGCTCACACCTGCTTTACTGTTCCTTAAGTAGTCTGGTCTGTCCAGCAGGAAAACAAAAAAGCAGTGACAGGGCTTGAACTCTGAATATTGTGCACTATAGTCACAGTACTGAACCACTAAGCCATGACAGCATTTCACTGGTACAGACACAGCAGGACAATTGCAGACTAATGCAAACACAAACAAATGCTGTATCATGCCCTCTGAAGAGGCATATGAGTAACTTCCCCCCAGGCCTATGCAGACAGATAACAGCAGGCCAGGCAGTGTGATGTGGTTTGGGTAGGCTATGAAGTCACAAACTAATATATGTGAAATTGGAAGCTAAGATCTGTAGTACAGTAGTATGCCTCAAGCCAGTACGATAGGCAACAGTACAGACTGAAATGGAGTACCTGACATAGCAGTGCAGGCCTAGCAAATGTGTATAAGTGTCAGGTGAACCCCTCATTCTATGTACATCCACAGTAACAATCAGGTGTACCCCCCAGGTAGAAATGTCCAACTAATAGCTGTCCTCCCTCTATGTAGAAATAAGTTGATAAGTCTATGCAAAGTGACTCATGGAAGCCCTGCAGGCACAGTGTGCTTCCTGTTGATGTACAACACAAAGGTGAGCCCTGAAGTAAAAACCAACTTGATTTTTCACACACATATAGTATATATGTCCATACTGGGCATGCTCACACACTTAAACAAATTTAGCAAATTTCAGTCAGCAACATACTGAAAGGTCATACTGGGCATGCTCATACACTTAAATAAACAAAGCAAATGTCAGTCAACAACATACTGAAAGGTCATACTGGGCATGCTCATACACTTAGGCCATGTCTGAGTACAGCAGTGGGCCACACATATCTGGCAGTTGCAGTTCTTACCCCAGAAACTTGTCACTATTCACCAATCCTGCCTTGCACACACAGTTATATGAAAACAGACCCATATAATATATTGGACTCCTGTCATAATCAAACTATGTACTATAAGTACTTAAGTTGTTCAAAAAAAGTGAAAATTCAAAGAAGATCAATAAATCTCCGATCAGTATCATCAATAAACAATGAGCACTCCTAACATTATCCAATCCATGTTCTGGCAAAAATATTGTCAAAGAGTCCATAGAGAACCATGAAGCTTTCTTTCGCTATGTCATAAATATCAATGTAAACTCATATATGTTCTGAGTCAGTGCAAACTGTAAATGAATACATGTACATGACTGACATTGCCAACATCTTGTCAGACAGGTTCATACATATTTAACTCCCCCCCCCCTCACTGACAAAAGGGCCCATTATCATACCTGGAGATTGTGAAAACCCAGAAATCACATATACAATGGTTAAACAGCTCTTTCCAAACCTAAAAACACGGCGTCTATGGGATGACATGGTTTCCCTAGCTGTGTCATATGTGAACTCCAAAACAAACAGACCCTGCACCTGGACAGTCTGTTGAGACTCACCCTCTGTACAGGATATGAAACTGTTAAATGGGTTACAGCAATGTTTGGCACACACCACAAGTGTTGGTGCACAACAGACCATGGGAACTACTGTCTTATAAGCCTAGTAAGCCTGATCTGCAAGGCCATGGATCCATCATGATGGAACTCATAAACAGAGCTATTGAGAGCCTACAAACACACAACCCTACCCATTTTGGTTTGGTAAGGGGCAGATTATGGTTCCCAAACCTGCTACACTGTTTTCAAGGAAGTCACCCAGGACATGCATCAATGAAATGAGCTACACACATCCCACATAGACCTTCAAAAGCCCTTTTCCAACATCCCAGACACATGTCGTATCCACAAAATCAACAACCTGTGCATAAATATGTATGTCATCTGATGGATTGCCAACTGGGGCACAGATAGATCCCACAAGGTAAGAATTGTGGTCTCCTGTTCAAGCTGGTAACAACTGCTGTCCCCCATGGCTCAGTCCTGGGACCCCTCCTGTCTGGTGTATACTTTTCAGAAATACAGTCAAACACACAAGGGCTATGTTCAGCAAAGTTTCTGGATAACTGCAAAAAAGTTGTCATAATCGATATTTGGGACAACAGAGACATCCTTAAAAAGGATCTCAGTCAGACAGATGTGGCGTCAAAATTATGGCTTCGAGCTACAGTCATACAAATACCACATAGGTGCCAACACCCTAAATATGGAGGTGATAATAAGGGATCTATAGACACATGTGGATAGTCATCTCTACTTCCAGAAACACATTCACAAAGTGGTTAGAAAATCATGCTGTGTTCACACAAACTGCCAAGGTCTTTGCATGTAGGTCAAAGGAGGTTCCCTCTATTCATCAGTCATCAGACCCATCAGAGAGTACCACAGCACACTTGCGAGAATCTGACTAGGCACCTTCAGCAGTTGGAAAGACCACTGAAGTACCTCAACAAGAGGATTACTGGCCTCAAATAGTTGCCCCATGCAACAAGACTGAATTTAACTTAATCTGCTCTCTTGCATACTGTCTACTCAGGAGATCTCTGCCCAACAGACAGGTCCATGTCCAATGCAGAACTGATGTACATGCTATCTGAAGTAAACCCAAGCTCACTGTACCACATGCTCTAGGGATATCATCATCACAACATTAAATAGAACATGTTGGAGGGATATATTACTAACTCACAGACTTCCCTTGCTTTGGAACAAGCTCCCAACTGACATTAAGCCAAGTCCCTCACTGACACTCTTCCAGAGGAGCCTTGATAAGTGTATGTGAAACTGAACTGTCACACCATGGATCACTTCATCAGCTCTACTACACAGAGGCCTAGGGAACTAACTCCATGGGTGGTGAACTGCACACTCTGGCCATACTAATATATGCCTTCAGGCAGATAGCCTATTACCTACCTATGTACCTATATATATATATATATATATATGTAGGGGGAACACAGGATAATAAGCCAAAGATGGATGGGCAGAGATGTGTGTAAGAGGGTGACCATGACAGGGAGCCATCCAGGACTGTCCCACCCAGCACACGTCCCAATGGTATGCAAGACATGAGGTGCACATCTCTCCCACTGTACATAACTGCCACCAGTATCTGTAAGCATTACAGTGTATGTGGTCCCTGTGCCTGCTGTACAACATGACTGTACAATGAAGTAGACATCTACTATCTGTAGACATGTACCTGTCACATAGGTTCATAGGTATGTAGTAGACTATCTCCATGAAGGCATATATCAGCCTCACGCAGTTGTGCAGCTTTCACCACACCATTGGGTAGTCTCCCAAGGCCTAGTTCTAATAGTTAGTACCCTAAGCCCCTTTCTAGTGGGGCTGCTGATGTGATGCCTGGCATGAATTGTCTGTTTCCCATCCACTCATCAAGGTTCCAATTGAAGAGTGTCAGCGAGGGTTCTGTCTGATGTACACTGGGACTCTGTTCCACAGTAAGGCAAGTGTCTGATGGTACTCTATCCCACCAGCATGTTGTATTCATTATTGTGATGAGGTTCATATTCCTGGAATGTGTAGGGTGACTCAATGTTGTTATCTGTAGATGGAGCATGTTCAACAGTTATGTGTTGGACATGGCTCTGTATGTTAGGCAGAGTGTGCCTCTGAGTAGGTGGTCTGCAACGAAGAACAGATTTAGTTTTACCAGTTGTGTTGCACAACACAACTGTTTGAGGCCAGTAATTCTCTTGGTGAGGTACCTACGTGGTCTCTACAGCTGCTGGATATGCTAAGTCAAGTACATCCAAAATGGTGCACTGTTCTCAATGATGGGTCTGATGACGTAAGAGTAGAGTGCCAACACTACCTCTTTGGATCCTGATGCAAACCCTTTGTTGATTAGGTGGGCCACATAGGATCTCCCAATCACTTTGGCAACAAGGTTGTCAAAGGAAAGATGACTATATACTTGTGCCCCCAAATCCCTTATCACCTTTTTTTTTTTTTTTTTTAAATATTTTATTCATTTCCAAAACAAGAAAACATGAATGCAGGTTATTTATGACAATGAAGTATTTACAAATTATTTAAAAAGGTAGGCTAAAACCTCTAAACAGATATCAAACATTAAAACCAAAATAAAGTATTTACAAGGGTGTCTATTGTTGACATATAATTGACTTTCTATACAATTGTTTCCTGATTATAATCTGCTGCAGTCATTATTCTCCAGTATTTCAGTTACTTTTTGCCATGCTATGTATAATGATGTAGTTCTTTCAGTTCTTCCTTTAATAGTGTTCATTTCCAGTTGCGATACTGCTGACACCATATTCATGAATTGCTTAAAAGTTGGAGAAGCTTTGGATTTCCAGTTTGATGTAATGTTCTTCCTTGCAATAGCTAGGAGAGTCCATAAGATTACATATTTTGTTCTTGGCACAGTGGGTACAGGTGCATTAAACAAAATAATAGATTTGGAAATCTGGAATTTATCATTGAATACCATTTGCAGAAAATAATTTATTTTATCCCAATATGGTTTAATCAAATGGCATTTGTAGAAACACGGCGTCTATGGGATGACATGGTTTCCCTAGCTATGTCATATGTGAACTCCAAAACAAACAGACCCTGCACCTGGACAGTCTGTTGAGACTCACCCTCTGTACAGGATACGAAACTGTTAAATGGGTTACAGCAATGTTTGGCACACACTACAAGTGTTGGTGCACCACAGACCATGGGAACTACTGTCTTATAAGCCTAGTAAGCCTGATCTGCAAGGCCATGGATCCATCATGATGGAACTCATAAACAGAGCTATTGAGAGCCTACAAACACACAACCCTGCCCATTTGGTTTTGGTAAGGGGCAGATTATGGTTCCCAAACCTGCTACACTGTTTTCAAGGAAGTCACCCAGGACATGCATCAATGAAATGAGCTACACACATCCCACATAGACCTTCAAAAGCCCTTTTCCAACATCCCAGACACATGTCGTATCCACAAAATCAACAACCTGTGCATAAATATGTATGTCATCTGATGGATTGCCAACTGGGGCACAGATAGATCCCACAAGGTAAGAATTGTGGTCTCCTGTTCAAGCTGGTAACAACTGCTGTCCCCCATGGCTCAGTCCTGGGACCCCTCCTGTCTGGTGTATACTTTTCAGAAATACAGTCAAACACACAAGGGCTATGTTCAGCAAAGTTTCTGGATAACTGCAAAAAAGTTGTCATAATCGATATTTGGGACAACAGAGACATCCTTAAAAAGGATCTCAGTCAGACAGATGTGGCGTCAAAATTATGGCTTCGAGCTACAGTCATACAAATACCACATAGGTGCCAACACCCTAAATATGGAGGTGATAATAAGGGATCTATAGACACATGTGGATAGTCATCTCTACTTCCAGAAACACATTCACAAAGTGGTTAGAAAATCATGCTGTGTTCACACAAACTGCCAAGGTCTTTGCATGTAGGTCAAAGGAGGTTCCCTCTATTCATCAGTCATCAGACCCATCAGAGAGTACCACAGCACACTTGCGACGAATCTGACTAGGCACCTTCAGCAGTTGGAAAGACCACTGAAGTACCTCAACAAGAGGATTACTGGCCTCAAACAGTTGCCCCATGCAACAAGACTGAATTTAACTCAATCTGTACTCTCTTGCATACTGTCTACTCAGGAGATCTCTGCCCAACAGACAGGTCCATGTCCAATGCAGAACTGATGTACATGCGCTATCTGAAGTAAACCCAAGCTCACTGTACCACATGCTCTAGGGATATCATCATCACAACATTAAATAGAACATGTTGGAGGGATATATTACTAACTCACAGACTTCCCTTGCTTTGGAACAAGCTCCCAACTGACATTAAGCCAAGTCCCTCACTGACACTCTTCCAGAGGAGCCTTGATAAGTGTATGTGAAACTGAACTGTCACACCATGGATCACTTCATCAGCTCTACTACACAGAGGCCTAGGGAACTAACTCCATGGGTGGTGAACTGCACACTCTGGCCATACTAATATATGCCTTCAGGCAGATAGCCTATTACCTACCTATGTACCTATATATATATATATATATATATATGTAGGGGGAACACAGGATAATAAGCCAAAGATGGATGGGCAGAGATGTGTGTAAGAGGGTGACCATGACAGGGAGCCATCCAGGACTGTCCCACCCAGCACACGTCCCAATGGTATGCAAGACATGAGGTGCACATCTCTCCCACTGTACATAACTGCCACCAGTATCTGTAAGCATTACAGTGTATGTGGTCCCTGTGCCTGCTGTACAACATGACTGTACAATGAAGTAGACATCTACTATCTGTAGACATGTACCTGTCACATAGGTTCATAGGTATGTAGTAGACTATCTCCATGAAGGCATATATCAGCCTACGCAAGTTGTGCAGCTTTCACCACACCATTGGGTAGTCTCCCAAGGCCTAGTTCTAATAGTTAGTACCCTAAGCCCCTTTCTAGTGGGGCTGCTGATGTGATGCCTGGCATGAATTGTCTGTTTCCCATCCACTCATCAAGGTTCCAATTGAAGAGTGTCAGCGAGGGGTTCTGTCTGATGTACACTGGGACTCTGTTCCACAGTAAGGCAAGTGTCTGGTACGGTACTCTATCCCACCAGCATGTTGTATTCATTATTGTGATGAGGTTCATATTCCTGGAATGTGTAGGGTGACTCAATGTTGTTATCTGTAGATGGAGCATGTTCAACAGTTATGTGTTGGACATGGCTCTGTATGTTAGGCAGAGTGTGCCTCTGAGTAGGTGGTCTGCAACGAAGAACAGATTTAGTTTTACCAGTTGTGTTGCACAACACAACTGTTTGAGGCCAGTAATTCTCTTGGTGAGGTACCTACGTGGTCTCTACAGCTGCTGGATATGCTAAGTCAAGTACATCCAAAATGGTGCACTGTTCTCAATGATGGGTCTGATGACGTAAGAGTAGAGTGCCAACACTACCTCTTTGGATCCTGATGCAAACCCTTTGTTGATTAGGTGGGCCACATAGGATCTCCCAATCACTTTGGCAACAAGGTTGTCAAAGGAAAGATGACTATATACTTGTGCCCCCAAATCCCTTATCACCTTGTCCTTTTTTTTTTTTTTTTTAAATATTTTTATTAATTTCCAAAAACAAGAAAACATGAATGCAGGTTATTTATGACAATGAAGTATTTACAAATTATTTAAAAAGGTAGGCTAAAACCTCTAAACAGATATCAAACATTAAAACCAAAATAAAGTATTTACAAGGGTGTCTATTGTTGACATATAATTGACTTTCTATACAATTGTTTCCTGATTATAATCTGCTGCAGTCATTATTCTCCAGTATTTCAGTTACTTTTTGCCATGCTATGTATAATGATGTAGTTCTTTCAGTTCTTCCTTTAATAGTGTTCATTTCCAGTTCGATACTGCTGACACCATATTCATGAATTGCTTAAAAGTTGGAGAAGCTTTGGTTCCAGTTTGATGTAATGTTCTTCCTTGCAATAGCTAGGAGAGTCCATAAGATTAGATTACATATTTTGTTCTTGGCACACAGTCGGGTACAGGTGCATTAAACAAAATAATAGATTTGGAAATCTGGAATTTATCATTGAATACCATTTGCAGAAAATAATTTATTTTATCCCAATATGGTTTAATCAAATGGCATTTGTAGAACATATGTTGCCAGTCTGCTTTTATTGATAAATCACATCTCCAGCAGCCAATATTTTTCTTAAACATAAGTTCCATTTTATGAGGGGTTACATAAGATCTGTGTATGAATTGCCATGTAAAAAGTCTCCAATGTAATGAAGGTGATGTCTGCTTTGGAGAGAGAAGAATTAGTTTTTTATCTCAGTCATTTGGCACATGTCCATTAACTGATCTATAATAATTCCATATTTTGTCATTATTATGCATTTTTATTTTTTTGTTTGTTTTATAAATAGATGATAATTATCCCTTTCCAGTAATGGGTTGATTCGTTAGTAATATTATATGTTCTATAAGGTTAGGAACATTTTGTCTTACTGATGGTTGCATTGTTTCTTAGGGCGGCCACGGTGGTGCAGTGGTTAGCATTGCCGCCTCACAGCAAGAGGTTCTCCGGTTCGATCCCCGGCTGGGGTGCTTTCTGTGCGGAGTCTGCATGTCCTCCCTGTGGTCGCGTGGGTTTCCTCCGGGTGCTCCGGTTTCCTCCCACATCCCAAAGACATGCTGCAGGTGGATTGGACACTCTAAATTGGCCCTAGGTGTGCGTGTGAGTGTGCCTTCTGTGGAAGGTTGGGTGCTGGGCTGGCAACTCGACACCATAAAACTCCACTGCCATTCAATGTGCGGACAAGGTGATCCGCTGTGGCGACCCCTGACTGGGAAAAAGCCGAAAGAAGAAGATGGTTGTATTGTTTCTTGTTTGCTTAATATATACTGTCTTAATTCTTGTACATGTAACCATGAACTATCTTCCATATTTCATTTCTGTTTAATCTGGTCTATTGTCAGAGGTTTTCCAGAGTTTAGCAATTGATGCCAATATATTAATCCCTTTTCTTTAAGCATGTTGACTACTTCCATATTAAAAGTTATTATATTACCATGTGTGTACGCTACTGGATATAAAAGAAATGACCATGCTTTAATATCAGGATTGCTATTAATAAGATTTTGGAAAATTTTTAATGTATAAGTAATGTATTTGGAACTTATATTTTTATTCTTATGTATCATCATATATTCCTTCATCAGCCATAGAAAATTGTTTGGTATGAAATCTGTATACTTATTTGCTACTACAAATCCTGATTTTAACCAGATTCTCTCATGAACTAGCTTCCATTTTGATTTATATTTTGTATTTAGCCATAATGATATTGTTTTAATAATGGATGAATGCAAATATATTTCTATGTCTGGTAAACCTATGCCACCTATATCCCAATCATCTAGATGATACTTCATAGCTATCCTTGTTTTTGGATACCATAGGAATCTTACCATTAAATCATTTAATTGTTTTAGGTGCAATTTAGCTGGTGGCAAAGAACAAGCTTGTATGACATAAAGAATTTTTGGAAATATGATCATTTTAATTATATAAAGCCTTTCTTCCATTGAAAAGAAGAATTTATTCCATCTTTGTATTAGATTTTTAATATTATTTAAGGTCTCTTTATAATTTGTTTCAATTGTAGTATCTAGGTTGTTAGTTATTATAATTCCCAAGTATTTAATTATATTATCGGTAGAGATATACTTATGGTATTTTTATTTAGATCTTTTTTATTAGTATTTATAAGTAATACATTTGTTTTGTTCTCATTAAATTTAAGACTTGAAAAGTTTTGAAAGTTTTGAATTGAGTCCCATAATGCTTTTAAACTGCTATTATTTTTTAAGGTAATTAAAATATCATCAGCAAAAAGTTGAATTTTAAGCTCTAGGCTGTTGTCTAGTTGTATTCCTTCAATATTTTTATCCATACGTATATTATTTGCTAAGGGTTCAATGACTAGCGCAAACAATAACGGAGAAAGAGGGCAACCTTGTTTTGTGCCCTTAGTTATTTTAATAGATTTAGACAGACACGATCCCAGTTTTATATAAGCCAATGATTTTTCATATAATGATTTTATTAACAAGGTGAAGTTGTTTGAGAAGCCATATTCTTCTAAAACTAACCACAGATAATCCCAGTTCACTGAATCAAATGCGGTATGCACCTTGTCCTTTTTAAGGGGTTAACACCTATGTGGTAGTTTGTGGGAATTTTGTTTTCAACAAAGAGGATCACTATGCATTCCTCCACAGTGAGCTTGAGGCCATGATCCTGACACCACACATCTGTCTCATAGAGTCCCTTCTGGAGAATATGTCTGTCTTCTGGGGAATCTGTTATGGCAAACACTTTACAGTTCCCAGCAAACTTAGTCAACCACAACCCTCCTGTGTTGGCATGTACATTTGAGAAGTCTATACCAAACAGGAGGGACCCCAGGACTGAACCCTGGGGAACACCAGTCGTTACCTGTGTAGAGTCTGACATGTAGTCAGCAACTCTTAATGTGTGGGATCTATCTGTGAGCCAGTTTGCAATCCATCTTGTGATGTATGGATTCATGGCCAGGTTGGTGAGTTCATCTATGATACCTCACTGGGAAATGGTGTCAAAGGCCTTAGCAAGGTATAGGTAGGCTGTGTTGAGCTCATTTCAATCATCTGTAGACTGGGTAACTGTCAAAGAAATCCTCCCAGTTCAGGAGGCGTGGTCTGCATTTGATGAAGCCAAACTGGGTGTGCTCAACTGTGTGAAGGTTCTCAATCTCTTTATTGTTGACTTCCATTATAATTGGCTCCATTGCCTTGCAGAACACACTCATCAGGCTCAAAGATCATGAATGCCAAGGGTTTTTGTGGCCCCACCCCTGTGGAGTGTGAAGAATATTGCTGTGCAACATTCTATGGGTACATATCCTGTACAGAGCATGTAGAGAGAGGTGTAGGTATCCTTGATGAATATGGATACATCCCCACCCTGTGTGCTATGATTCAGGTTCTGATGCTGGAAGGTATGGAATGAGTAGTATCCTGGTAGTGCTGGTGTGCTGTCTGGAGCCTTGAACTAGGTTTCTGTTACTGCACAGATAACAATATTCTCCATAATGAGAAGTGCCTCGAGTGTGTGCATCTGGTGGCTGAGACTTCTGGCAATGAGTAGCATTTAGCTCACTTTGTGGTTATTTGTGTTGGTTACGGGGTTTGGTTTGTCCTGCTTGACCGGTGTTCCACACCTGAAGTCGACGCCTCATTGGTCCCATCTGACCATAAGCTAATTACCCTACACATCCACATTCTGGACCCACACCCCCATTAAGGAAACCATGTTAAAAAATGTCTCCAAAGCCAACTTCATGCGTCTTAAGACAGAAGTGCTGAACTGCAGGACATCCATGCAGATGGACAATACAGTTACGACTACTGAATCCTTCACAATTGCACTTTATAAGCACTTACGTGACTGCATGCATCATGCTATCCCAAACAGAACCAAGACGCTATCCTCAAAGAAAAGGAAGCCAATCTGGTGTTCCCCTGCCGTAAACAAACTGCACAACAGAAGGAAGAAACTGTTGCAAAAGAGGGTAAAATCCCATGAGGGGAGGAGCTCCATGGTCAACATCAGTAAGAAGCTGTAATCCCTGATAAAATCCTCCAAAGCTAGTTATGAAAACAAAATCGACACTGATTCTAAAGACAACCACAAAGCATTCTATAGCTATGTCAAGAATCTCAATGGCAACACTCAGATCTGCTCTGAGTTACAGCACAATGGCACTAAATATACAGATTCAACTGATATTGCCAACATCCTGGCAGACAGGATCAGTGCTAACTTTACCCCCCTCTCACCCATGAAAGAGCACATCTCTATAATGGAAGACTGCAAAGTTGCTGTCATCATGGCTGCACAGGTAAAAAATACTCTCCAAAGCCAGGAACACAGCATCCATGGGACCAGATAACATCCCAGGCTGTGTTCTACACAAACTACAGAACAAACAGGCACCACACCTACGTACCATGTTCAGTCATAGCCTCACCTCAGGCTTTGTGCCTGCTGAATGGCGCACAGTGATGGTTATCCCACTACACAAGGGGGGAGCCACCATGGAACCCAGGAACTAGCACCCCATTATCCTGATGAGCCTGCTCTGCAAGGCCATGGAATGTATCATCATATAACTTATAAAAAAAGACATTGGTAATCTCCAAACTCTGGACCACAACCATTGGGTTTGTAAAAGGCAGATCATGTCTCCTAAACCTGATAGACGTTATTGAAGCAGTTACCAGAACTGTAGACAAGGGTAAAGTGGTTCAGACAGCCTATGTAGATCTTGCCATGGCTTTCAACACCATCCCCCACTTTGGAATTATAGATAAACCCACTAAACTAGGTATAAATCACCATGAACTACAACATAGGTGGTAGTATACTTAACACTGAAAGTGTGATAAGAGACCTTGGGTCACAGGTGGACAGTGGACACACCTGTGATAATCACATCCCCACAGTAGTCAGGAAATCCTTCTACATGGCACACCTCATCACAAAAGGTGTCTCATGCAGAATAGAAGAGGACATTGTTCCCCTCTACTCATCACTCACTAGATCCATAATAGAGTACAACGCCCCTTTTGCTATGTACCTCACAAGACATCTACAACAACTGGAAAGCCTGCAGAAATACCCCACAAAGAGGATTAGCAGCCTGAAATACATGCCATACACAGATCATCTCAAAATGCTCCAGCTGTACTCTCTCGCATATCGCCTACTCCGAGGTGATCTCTGCCTAACATATAAAGCTATGTCAAACACAGAGCTGTTGGACATGCTCCACATAAAACACTCACTATCCCTTTGATCTTCGGTCCCAAAACCCAGAGTGAAATACAAAAGGAAGGGGTATATCCATTTACCTTATGGATACCCACACCTTCAGGTTAGTGGCACAGCATGAGGCCTTGGAGCCCATGCAAGTGCAACTAATATTGGGCAAAGCTGCTTATCAGATTGTAGCCTGCTACAGATCACCTACCTTGTCTCAGGAACCTCACTCAGTATTCCTGGGAACACTGGAAAATATAAAGGTCCTACCAAACACCATTATATGAGGAGATTACAACTACCCAAACACTGACTGAGAGAATTACTTGTGTACAATGTCCTTTGGCCAATGCTTCCTAGAGTTTAAAAACTCAAACTCCCTGGAACAGCTGGTCACCACGTCCACTTGAGGTGACAACATACTGGAACTGATCATCGCCAACATGGGGTACCAGTGTTCCACACCAGAGATAAACCTCTTGCCGGTAATATCAGACCATAAAGTAATCTGACTGGAAATCCACCCCCCCCCCCCAGTCAAGGAAACCACTGTGAAGAAATTTTCAAAAGCAAACTGCACACTTCTCAAGACCAAAGTGGAAAGTTCCAAAGCCCCCTTGCTATAGGATAATGCTATACAATCTGCAGAATCATTTACAAGTGCATTCTATGAGCATTTACAGGGATGCATGGATCGAGACATCCCAAATAAAACCAAGATGCACTCCTCCAAAAAGAAGAAACCAATCTGGTGGTCGTTGCCCATAAATAAGCTATACAACAGAAGGAGGAAACTAACACATGATAGAGCAAACTTCACAAAAGGAAAGGCATCACTGATCATTATTAGGAAGAAATAATGATAGCTCATAAAATAATCCAAAGCCAGTTTCTAAAGACAAATTGCCAAGGAATCTAAGAATAACAACCACAAAGCCTTCGTTAGCTATACCAAACATTTAGGTGGCAACTCTCAAATATGCTGTCAGCTACTGCAAAATGACAAAAAATACACTGAACCAACTGACATTGCCCATATCCTGGTGGACAAGTTCAGTGAAAACTTCACCCCCCACCCCCAAAAGTGCCTGTGTCCATCCCAGAAGAATGCAGAGCCCTAGACTTCATGGACATGCAGGTAAAAACAGCCCTCTCCAAAGCTAAGAACACAGCATCAATGGGACTGGATGGTGTCCCAGGCTGCGTCTTACACCAGCCCCAAAAGGAACTACACCCTCACCTACATTCACTGTCCAGACTCAACCTTACCACAGGCTATGTACCCAAAGAATGGCATACAGCAACAGTCATCCAACTCCACAAAGGTGGTGCCACAACAGAACCTGGAAACTATTGCCCTATAGGCCTACTCAGCCTGGTCTGCAAAGCTATGGAGCAAATTATCATGGAACCCATAAACAGAGACATTGGGAACCTCCAGACACTGGACTCTACCCAATTTGGCTTTGTTAAAGGCAGATCCTGCCTCCTAAACCTAGTTGACTTCTTTGAAACAGTTACCAAGGACATAGATGGAGGTGAAAGTAGTCCACACAACCCACCTGGACCTCACTAAGGCCTTTGACACCATTCCCCACTCTGGCATCATGGACAAGCTTACCAGCTTGAACATTAACCCCAATGTCACAAGATGGGTGGCCAACTGGCTCACAGATCAACCACACATGGTCAGAGTTGCGGGTGCCATGTCCGACTCTAAACCAGTCAGAAGTGGCATCCCACAGGTCTTGGTCCTGGGAACCCACCTGTTCAGTAGATACTGCTCAGAGGTACAGGCAAGCACGGGAGGAGTATGGCTGACCAAGTTTGCAGATGACTGCTAACTGTGGCCCATAATCGACTCTACAGCTGACACAGACATCCTCCAGAAGGGTCTTACAGAGACAGATACCTGGTGTCAAAACAATGCCCTCAAGCAGAATGCCAAAAAATGCATAGTCATCCCCTTTGGATAAAACAAAGTGCCCACAAATTACCACATAGGAGGTAATCCAGTATGTACGGAGAATGTAATTATGGACCTGGGGACCCAGGTAGATAGTAAATTCTCCTTTGATGATCACATTGCCAAAGTGTTTAGAAATTCCTTCTATGTAGGCCACCTAATGTCACCTAATGTAACCCACTTTGTCAAGTCTGATGATGTCACCATCCTACAAATATATCTGTGGAAAGAAAAGCTTGCAATAGTATGTATATAGAGCACCTTGTGTAAATGTGTACTGCTCTAATATCATAATGTAATTAGGTAGGGGTTTGAATTCTGCTCTTGCCAGCTGTGTATGTGTGCATCTCCTTTGAAAAAAGCAAGCTTTTTGAAGACTTCTGAAACACCTTAAAAGTGGCGTACTCATCTTTGTAGTCTGATGATGTCACCATCCTACAAATATACCTGTGGAAAAGAGAGCTCCCAGTAAAGTGTATAGCATGTTGTGTAAAGGCATGCTGCTCTAGTATCCTGAAGTGAGTAACGAGGTGTTTGAATCTTGCACTTGCCAACTGTGTGTGTATATGTTTCCTTGGAAAAGAGCAACCTTTTTGAAGACTACTGAAACACCTTAAAAGTGGTATACTTATCTTTGTCAAGTCTGATGATGTCACCATCCTACAAATATACCTGTGGAAAAGAGAGCTCTTAGTAATGTGTGTAGTGTGTTGTGTAACGTGTATTGCTCTAGTGTCGTAAAGTAAGTCAATAGGGGTTTGAATCCTGTGCTTTGTAATCGTATAAGAGTGTGTGTCGCCTTGGAAAGGAGCAACCTTTTGAAGACTACTGAAACACCTTAAAAGTGGTATACTCCTACTGAAACACCTTAAAAGTGGTATACTCATCTTTGTCAAGTCTGATGATGTCACCATCCTACAAATATACCTGTGGAAAGAAAAGGACTGAATAATGTGTATAGTGCTTCATGTGAATGTATAGTGCTGTAGTAGTATAAAGTAGTTCGATAGGGGTTTGAATCTTGCACTTGCCAGCTGTGTGTGTCTTCTTAGAGAGGAGCAATCTTTTTGGAGACTACTGAAACACTTTAAACATGGTATACTCATCTTTGTCAAGTCTGATGATGTTGCCATCCTACAAATACACCTGTGGAAAGAAAAAAGCTCCCACTAATGTGTATAGTGTGTTGTGTAAATGCATGCTGCTGTAATATCATAAAGTAATTAGATATGAGTTTGAATCTTGCATTTGACAACTGGGTGTGTCTCCTTGGAAAAAAACAATCATTTTGGAGACTACTGAAACACCTTAAAAGTGGTTTACTCATCTTTGTCAAGTCTGATGATGTCACCATCCTACAAATATACCTGTGGAAAAGAGAACTCCCAGTGATTTGTATAGCACTTTGTATAAATATGTACTGCTGTAATATCATAAAATAGTTAAGCAGGGGTTTAAATCCTCCACTTAGTGACTGTGTGTGTGCTCCATGTGTGTGACACTGTTGGTCAATGTGTTGTGGGTTTTGCTTTTACTACTGTATGACATATCATAATGACAACAGTATGTGCATTACACATGTCAGGTAGCTGTGTGGCAAATACATATACATACATGTGACCTCAATTATTTCATAGGTGAGAACCCTGCTTTCTCCATGATCACATCTGTTATCTTTGCCAGAGTGTGCTGCCACTTTCCAGTCCTTAGGTCACATCTGTATGCTTGTGACAAGCCTAGCCACTGCAGTGATCCCTGGCCTACATCATCCGTTTCACATACACTCATTATGATTTCTATTCAACAATGTGAGTGAGGGTTTATGCCTGAGGTATATTTGAAAGCTGTTCAAAAGCAGCAAAGTCTGTCAAAGATGGCTATTTATTATATGTGTGCAACAACCTTTGTGGATATGCATGCAGACCCCTTATTGCTTATGTGATCCACAGACGGATTTCCAAAACCCTTTGGAAATGTGATTATCAAAGGAGAGATGACTTAACACATGGCTCTATGTATTCATCGGTACCTGTTCCACATTTTGGGGGCTACTACCTATGTGGTACTCTGGGTATACTATGTTTTGTAAACATGGATGACTATGCTTTATCTGGCTTATAGTTTTACAGCATGGGTTTGACACCAGATATCTGTCTGTATGATACCCTTTTAGAGGATGTGTGTGTCATCTGGAGAATGCATTATAGCCCACAGTATGCATTGCCAAACGTGGCCAGACATATCCCTACTGTGTTTGCTTGTACCTAAGAAAGCTATATGCCAAACAGGAGTGGCCCCAGGACTGAGTGCAGGTCAATACCACCTGTTACTGGCATAGAATAGTACTTGAAGGCTGCAAATGTTACCGTGTGTCCTACATCTGTATGTCAGTTGTCAAGCCATCATCTAACAATTGTTTATGAGCAGGCTGTTGAGGTTATGTATACTACCAGAATGCAAACCAATGACAGATAGTAACAACAGTATCACCCACAGCACAGTGTCAAACCGTGTCATACACAAACGTGTACTCACGTTCCAAAATGTGTGTAGTACAATGCATACTGGCCACCAATAGAAACTATGGAGTGTTAACACTGTCTAATACAGGGCATGTCACCCTGCCCATGTGTCCAATATGCAAGTACATGCAGACAGTGCACCTCAACCATGTTCACAAATGTACACCTGCAAATCTGTGCTGCACACATCCCACGCTTACTGTCCACTCTATAACACATGCTGACAAAACTACACACATCAGCCAAGTGGCACATGGGCAGACAATACACACTTGGAATAAACACTGGTGTAAACAATACTACATTGATAATTATAGCTTTAATGCATCATGCCTGCTCAGCTACACCTTCAAGGATATCATTACACTTTACTGCTGACAACATGCTACACATTAAAACATTGCTATACTGTAATAAAGTTACCCTGTGCATCAGCACCATGTTAGCCTGTTCCTGTATCAATGTTACAGATGACAGGAGGTGGCACAGGTTTCATCATATGCACAGGGTGTGTTGTTGGTTTGCCAGAGGCCTACATTGAGCCATCCAATCGACATGTGTGTGTGAGTGTGTGTGTGAGGGCCAAGAGTACTGTTATGGGCCAATGTGGATGTAATGTGTGCGGGTATGTGTTTGCCCTAGGTGTCTGGTTTATGTGTGTGTGTCTGCATGCACACAGTTCCACCATGTGGCTGCCATATATGGGGATTTGTGGGACAGCTACAGACTGTACCTGGCAGGCTTTACAGATCACCATCTCTGGCCATGGATATGGGACCTGTGCCTGGCAGGGGTGCTACAGACAGTATTAGGTACTAATCCAGACTGGGTTCTATCCTCAGAGGTTGACATATGTCCACTGGATCCAGGTCCCTGCTGGGGCTGGCCAGAGCCATGTGCACGTGGTCTTCTAGGACAGTCTATGGACAGCCCCCCCAACATTGCTGGGGCTAGTACTGGCACTACAGCAGCGACTATGACTTGATGGACGTCCACGGTGACTGCCAGCTGATGATGTTGCTGGCATACATCCATGTCGACATCTCAACCATCCTGTACTATCCTGACACATGGATATGACATTGTGGAGGACATCTAATGTCTCACCCTAATGTCTATCAATGACCTCAGTGTAATTACGTATGGCACCTGCTAGGTCACGGATACTGTAATTTACAGAGGTGTTATGAGCCCTCTGTGCCCTTAGACCCTGTCTGGTGTACCGCTCCATACGTGCCTGTGCCTCCATGACAGCCTGGAACATGCGTGTGGTTGTAAGAGCTGTGGCACGTCTGCCAGGGGCATGATGACCAGCAGTGCTCTGACGAGAACCCCTGTGCATCTGTCTATGTGGTACCGTTCCAGACATCTGGCTATGGCTGCTGTGTCCTGATGCATGTGCCATAGATACCACACTGTCCTGGCCAGTGCCGAGTGTACACTGTCCCTCTGCTAAGGGCATTGGTGATGATGGATGTACAGGCAGTATGACTGTGTGCATGGATGGGGTGGAGACGTGTACTGTCAATTGGTGGCCCAACAACAGACCCTGACAAACCTGCCTGTGCCTCAACACACCTATACTCATTATCACTATCTGTGTCAGTGACATCAGGTTCCCTGCTGCACTGAACCAGCCCCACCTCAGCACCTGTGAGAGGAAAACAGGAAACACACTTTAAGACCTGTACATGATGTCAGACCACATGCACACATGCACATGCACACATGCACACGCGCATGCACAAATGCACATGCACACATGCACACACACACATGCACACATGCACACATACACATGCACACATGCACACATGTAAATGCACACATGCACACATGTGCATGCACACATGCACACACACAAATACACTCCTCACTAAAGCAGACAGAGACACACACAGACACACAGACACACACACACACACACACACCACCAGCAATCTCAGAATATACTCAATAGCAGTTGATGGTGGGGTACAGTATCACAAGCAAAACAGTCATATCACACATGTCAGCATGCAGGACATGTGTTGCTCAACAGTATGCAGTGCAAGTGTATACAGTCCTTGTTACTAACAGTATACATGGCTTTGATGCATGTGTTTTGTTGTTCAGTGATTGGCCTCCCCCTGGAATGCAATGCTTACATGGACAGAACATTGCTGTGCAAGTATTCAAAACTCTGTAATGTACTGTGCACCATCATTCACAGGTCTACATACCATGGCTGGATGTGAATCTGTGTGTCACATAGATATCCAATTCTGATTAGAGCCTCTGTGTCTTTAGCAAATAATTGTGGACACAGTTTTAGCTCATGCATGATGTGTATACACACAAGATCAGTGGTGCATGTATAACTGATGGAATACCATTGGTCCACATACCCAATCTGCAATAGTTATGATGAGTATAGATTATATTGTGGACATGCCAGTGTCATCCATGATATGGCATGCTAAAACACAACTGCAAATTTAAACATCACATATACTCAATGTGTGTCATATGACCTAGCCACTCAATAGCATCACAAGACATATATGTGTCAGTTGTGCAAATGGTGATTGGTATGCATATTGTTTACAGGTGCATATATTTGCACACACACACACACACACACACACACACACACACACACACACACACACACACACACACACACACACACACACACACACACACAACATTGAGGTGTATAGCAATGAAAGCTATGTGTAGTACTGTGGTTACAATAACTGGATGGGGTGTAGTACCATAAGCCATCATCATGAAGCATCATGTGGTCGCTCAAGGCTATAAATGTGTCCCAAACCAGCACCAATCATACTGTACCAGAAGTGCACTACCATGGCTACATTCACCATTTCACAACCAGTTGTTACATGGGTTTGTATGGAGGCCAATAACGAGCATTCCCTAACATGAATGTGCTGTGTGTTGCAGAGTGTTTCACTGCCCCATGATAGGCCTCTACCCCTCAGGTATATTATGTGTGCTGTGTGGATGACATTTGGGATACTGGAGTGTGACTTTACAGAGGGTTTGTGAATCCTTCATGTGTAGCATGTTAACATGTTCTGTGTATGACATAGTTGTGTATGTTATGTGCATGTTGTGTATCGACTCTCCCTATCCAATGGTCACTACAGTGTAGCCTCATTTGTTTGAGATAGTATGTGTATTGCATGTGTTTGAGGCAGCTAATCACATTAGTGATATGTGCGTGGTCTCACAGCAAACATGCACAACATGCATTATGGGTAGGTGTGTTACATGTGTACATGGCCTACACCTTAACTATGACATGCACTTTTTATTTGCAATAATAAATGTAGAACACACTCACCAGCATCTGTCTGCTGCCTTGCTGTCACACCAGAGCGACCTACATAGATATGAGACAGTTTGTCAGTGGTGACAACTGTGGCATTGCTACTGTGGGTTTGCAATCTTACAGTAGAACAGTTTACATTCACAGGCCTACAGATTATGTTCCAAATGATCAGTATTGCACAACAACAGGCTCCACATCTTCTAACTACACAGTACACATCTCACATATGCATGATCTACCAATAGAGGTAACAGTAGTCTACAGATATGCCATGTTACATGCATGTTCCATGTGTTCTTGCTGGCTGGCTCCAACCTCAATCATGGTAAATGTCTGCTGCTGTTGTTGTTGGGCAGGTGCCACCAGGCTCAGGCACAGCTCCTCCACTCTGGTGAGGGGGGTGGATGTTAACCCCACCATCTGTTGCAAGCTGTTGTCTCCGTACATCAGAAGCATGCTGACGGACATGTCTAAGTAGATCACTGCAGTGGTGGCATACCTGCTCATATGTCCAGTTATGCAAGCCTACCTCGTTTAGCCTCCGGACAACATCTTGCCACATTGCAGTACGCTCCTACAGGTCTTGGCTGGTTCTGGAGAATAGTAGGCTGTAGTGCTGAAACATACAGCTGGTAAGAATCTCATCTTCAGCACTACTGCAGCTAGGATATCTACGGTGTGCCATGATCCCTGGAAGACATAAAGAAAAGATATGTATGAGCAAGTCATATGGCACATTTAACATTATATAGTACAGATATCACTGAACTGCCATATATAGCAACCTATTAGCTGACTGAGATTAAACACTTTCACTACCACTTATCAGTGCTCACCCCACAACTGCTTGAAAGTGCCTGGCACGCTCTATATAATAAACCATGTTCTGCACAGCAACAAAATAAAATCAGTATATAAGACTATACAAGAGTACCTGGCACAATGTATGCAACACAATGCACCACCTAGCCATAGCAGATATAGATCAAGCCAATGCATAAAGAAATATGTCATCCATCGCAATGTTTGTAAGGTCCAGCTACAGTATTACCATTATACCACACAACTTGTTGATGGCAAACCCATGGCCAAAATATGTGCACAATTGTGAATATAGGTGCCATACTGCTGTAGTAAACTATAAATGTTGCTAGATACGCAGTTATATGTTGTAACACACATATGACAGAGGCCATGTTACAGGCTACCCACACACACATCAGACATAATTACAAGACACAAAGGTACGGCAACCCAGATAAGCTTTACGTGTGTACCATACAGTGCTGTGTGTCAGTACTTACAAAACCTTAAGCTTGAGGAATGTAATCTGTGATGACTACAGGGACCACACAAAACAGTGGTTCCAAGCAATGTGGACATACACCATACTTTGCTGTTTAGGCCCAGAGCTTCAAGTAGTACTACAGTGCATACAGGATTTGAATTCAACATCAGTACCAATCAATAAGCATACATGTAGTGCTTTAGTCTCCAATGACACACCCCAGTTAACACCAAGAAACTACATCAGACTGTATGCCATAGTGCTTTATCTGCCTAGCAACAGCATACACAGCTTTTGCTGGGATCAAAGCAAGGACCCATAATACCATGACAGAAACAGTTTCCCAATAAGCTATCCCACAAATACACATCTTTGACATATTCACCAACACATTGACCATCACACTCAGTCAACTTTACATAGAATCTATTGCAACAAGTAGATGTGGGTGTATATATGACTCTCTCTGTGTATGTGTGTGTGTGTATGTATATATATATATATATATATATATATATATATATATATATATATATATATATATGCATACATATACACATCCATTGGTGTACATATAGGCACATATACAGTCCACCTTTCATGGTGGGAATATCAATTATACAAAGGATGTGAAGTATACAGTAATGTAATAATATTGCACAGTCTTGTGAGAAATGCATTGAAAGTGTTCACAGCCCAGGTAGCTTTAGTAGGCCTCACTGGCTGCAACATTGCAAACTGAACAAAACACCCACAGTGTTTAACCACCACATGTCATATACCAGCACTGTATGCTGTCTTGTTTGTCACACACTAAAACCTACATATAAATATGCACATAACAACCTTCACCAACATATATATGTCCACCCTTCACAAACAGTTGCAATATGTCCCTTGCTCTATGCATATATACAGATGTTAATATATATGACACATATATATCTCTCCGTATGTGTGTGCCATACACACACAAGGTCCACATTGTTGTAAGTTCCTGGACCTCACAGCTGAACTGTTGGGTCTTGTTGCAACATGAACAGGTGTCACATGTGAACACACAGTAACATTAGAGGGGGTATATATAGCTCCAAATGCTAGATTAGCATATTAGCCTGGTACAGCAGTTGCCAATGCTAAGCTACACTTTAATATGACTATCATGCATGTGTTACTCTGTCACACCCATGTTTATATAAATGTTTGGGCTAATCCCCCAAACAGCCATTGGCCACACTACTGTACAGAACACAGATAACATGGATCAGATGTTTGACATTTAATGCTGAGCTACACATTTCATAGTTATGTCCCACTGCCCACAGGTACACACTGAATTGTCCATGGCAGTAGTTAAGCAGGACATCTGTGCATAGATACATACTGCTGCCACATATGAATGGTACACATTATGTAGAGTACTCTTCAAAAACATCTACCACATGCCTGTAAATACATATCTGTTACATACCTTTCCTTTGTATGAGTTGGTATTATTTTTTTTTCTTTTTCCTTTTGCTTTTCACTGTCTCTCTCTCTCTCTGTCTCTCTCTCTGCCAGTCTCTGCAATAGAGTGATTGAGTTTGTTGGCAGCAATTACAGCCTGCTTTTATAGGTATTTGCACATGTGCATGTGATGGCCTCTGCACCAATTGGTGGCCACCATTTGCTAATTGCATGCAGCCTGCTGTGTGGTAATTGCAGTAATCACTGTCATAGCAACCCAATGCTATAAATTGCTAACTCAGGTAGGCATGGCCCTTTCAGCTTTCCAAGATGGGGATCATGCTTGTTTGCTGTGGACATTGTTGTTTAAGGCATAAGGTTGGTATAGTTCTTATATCTGAAGCCAGGGGTGTAGCCAGTGATTTAAATGTTGTACTCAGACCTGAATGTTGCTGCTTCCAGTACACACTTGTCAGTGTAGATTTGTACTCACCCCTCAAAATACTAACCCAAGATACATGGGCATATGTACTTTCTTTTCTAATTGTACAATTAACTGCCATACAAAACTAGTTATTGAGATGTATTCCTTTGGCACATGAATTGTTTGTGAACTGCTATACTGTGAATATTAATTTACTCACTTCTGAACAGTTTGTGCTTTTATAGTGTTGACATTAGCACAGGCTGCTCAAGAAAACTGGACAAATTTCAGTACTGAGTATGCCTACCAACATCCTTGGTAGACCCTGAACACACAGGTATATTCTACATTTGGGTAGGGGTGCAGAAGTACAGAGAGCAGTATGTATTATTATGTGAATTTTATCTTGCTGGACTTAAAGGGTTGCTGTGTACCTGTTAGTTTATCAAGGCAAGTGGTCTGTCTGCATAGTTCCCAACTGTGGACCTATCCACATGGTAGCCAGAGGTTAGCCTGTTATTCTTTGTCTGTGCACCACACAGGTCTTTTCAGCACTGGAACAATGGAATTGCTACAGTTGGTTGCTACCAGTACATGGCTACATCCTTTGGTATTGTTGTACTCCTACATAAGGGTATGCTTCTGGAACTCCTTCCAAAGCTAATTGCACAGTGTGTAACAGCAGAAAAGCTGATATGCCTGTGTTTTTCTGCCTCTGCCAGGCCTCTCAAACACTCAGGTACATATTTGAACAGACTCAGGGAAAAGTAGGTAAAAGTGAGGTACACCTTTAAAATATTAGTGCCATTAAGCTGAGACTTTGAGAGAACCAGAGCATATGGATTAATACACCTTTTCTGAAGTACAAGCAGTGTCTAACTCTTACTTATTGTCATTATTCATTAAGTGTAATTCACCACCTTTCTGGCCAACGTCAATACTTTTCAGAGAGATTCAGAGGGACACAGCTAAAATTTGTTTCAAAATCAGGAGCATCCCTGAAAATTAGGCACAGTTGGGAGGTATGGCCTCTGCCCTAATCAGATATGCCAGTGTTTGTCCTGCTATGATACTGTATGGGGGGTTGTAAAGTTCTGCTTTAACATTATTTCCTGCTAGAGGGGCTGCTTCTGTTATCACAGTCATGCAATGCAATTCCACAGCAACTGCTGGTAAAGATCCACAGAACAAGTTGTGTGTTATGGCATTCCTATTTTTCTTTTACATTCAGTCACTCTGATGCATGATATATTTATTTCAGCAACAACTTGCTGTATATCTACCCTGGCATAGTGGTACTTCATGCAGTGTAGTGTGTGCAAAGTCCCGGGTTTGAGACTGACGGAGGTGATTTATTTTGCTGTTGAGCAGAACAAGGGCCCTCACATACAGAGTGACTAAGGCACTTTTAAGCAGTTGTGAGTGGGTTTGTGCAGGTTTGCGCAATGCTTAGCAATGCTTAGCTAAGTGCACACTCGCGCAAACCCGCTAACTACTGCTTAAAAGTGCTTACTCCTGCTAACCCTTGCGCTCATTTCTTTGAAAGAAAAGAAAATGGGGAGCTAGGAAAGTGGTGAAAAAGGGGCACAAAGAGTGAAAGACAGTAGGGAAAACAGCTCAGGATGTGCAGGACGGGTGTAGGGAAGGTCCATAGCTGCCCACTGCTTTAACAGCAACAGCTGTGCATATGCAATACATTTGGAGGGAAATATGAAACCTTCCACCCCTGTGAGAGGGGTGAGGACAACAAAATATGTTGCAGTGCCAATTAAATTACATTTTATGTGCCAGAGGACATGTGTGCAAAATGGGCAGCTATGTATGGGGCGTATTTTTTTTGGGGAGCAGAGTGCCCTTTTTTGTTTTTTTTTCAGGTGAGAGTGGAATGTGGGGTAGGGGAAGTAGGTATATTTGGGGAGGTAGGTTGGGGAGGTAAACAGACAAGACAAACAAGATGCATACAGGGGCAGAATATGACACATGTGGTGGGTGAACACCATTGACGGGGAAGGATGTTTGGAAATCGCAAGCCCATGAGCCCACAGATGGCAACAGTGGAACTGAGATCCCTGCCCATGGGCAGTCACCACTGCACCTTCACAGCCCAGAGGGTGGCTGTGCTGGGGGCTGCGTAGGAGGCAGGCTCACCCGTGAGTCACGCCACTCGTGCCTCAAGCTGGTGTAGAGGATCAGCGACAGAATCCTCGATCTCTCTATGCACCACAGCCCGGACCGTTCGGAGGGTGATATGTGACCCTCCTCCACCCACGCTTGCATGGGGGGGATGAGCCCCATCCCCTGCAGTGTTTCCACCCAATGGAGGCACAGGGCCAATGGAGGAGGAGGTCCCAGGCTGGGCACCAGACCTGCTGGTGCCAGGTGCCATCGCCAGCTGAGGTGGGACAGGTTGGTCCGCTGGGACCGACCTTCCCATACGTTCTATGTTTTGGAGGGTTTCATGAAAATATGGGGTTAGTGACAGTCAACAGCATCCCCAATTAGTTATAACAGCATGCAGAAGTATTCCTATTAACCCAACACACCAGACTTCCAACAGTTGAACAGCAAGCATAACACATGCATATATAGAATAACAGTGGACATTACAACAGCATGCAGGTTTAATTGATGGCAACAGGCCACCAATATTGTGGTGTTTGAACAGGGCACATGCATCAAAATAAATGCAGATATTTATAAACCAATAGCACATATGTTCCAATAAATGTTTTGAGATTAGACATACCCATTGAGGTGTGGAATTGCATTTTTTATGCACATACAGTAGGGTGGAAAAAGATAGCTCCATTAACAACTTATATATCCTTCTAGTTTACACTACATTCCTATTAACTGCAGTTATATGTCCCCTACATGTATTATTACACTACCCAATTGTCCTTAAATTGTGTAATGGGTTTTGCTAGATCTTTATATACATGAGCTGTATCTGACATACAAACTGTCCGGGATGCAGATGTTACTGCTTCATATTTTATGAGTTGCTCAGACACACTACTGCTGAGATGGTACACTGGCAGCTCTACTTTCTTATAATTATCTAGATATGTTCAGGTGAAATTATCAGTTATATGTTAACAGTTCCCTACATTTCTGGCAGCACACTGACATTTCTGGAGAACACAATACCAAGCTACTCATGTGCCAGATTAACCTGTACATGCTGGGCATGAACCAGCAGTTGAGGACTGTAAATATGCTTAAAAGCTACCGGCACTCCCTTCATCCACTTTATATGGGCCTACCCAAGTGTGGGTTAACAGCGCTTAATACAACAGTACTATTTCTATAATCCAAGAGTACAACAACATATCAAAGAAAATGACACAGACACACTCCAGGAATTATACCTTTATTAAAGACTTAAAACACTTTCTTAGAGGCTCTCTCATTTATTTTATATAACAGTACATGCAGAATAATTATTAAATAATTATTATACCTTTATTTATTGGGTTAAAATACTTTTTTTCAGGGTCTTTCATTTATTTTATATAACAGTACATGCATAATAATTGCTAACCTGCCTGGTGGTGCAGCCTTAGCAGCCTACCTGCATAGGCTTGCTGGTTTGCAGCGCGGACACCTGCAGCTCTGAAGTAAATGAAGTGATATTGAGACATACCTATCCATAGTATAGACTAGAATAGCAGTTCTTACATACTTAATTCTATGGCTACTTACTCAGTAGTGGGACATTTTCCATCCCACGGGCCTCCTGGATCCACTGGTCCAGTTGATCCTCCTTGCATTTCTTCAGGTCTGCGTGGTGGTGTCTGACCTGTTCACCAGTCCAAGGGATGCCTGTGGCACTGGTGAGTTCATGAGCTAGATGGTTCCAGGATTCTGCTTTGTATTGGGTGCCCTGGTACTGGCCCCGCAGGAGTCTATCCTCATGATTATGGACAAGGAGCCAGACCATTACTTTTGACTCCTCAATGCCCCAAGATTGCGCTCAAAATCAAGATCCCTCTCCAGCACCGGTCATGCTGCCTGCAGATGGGAGCTATAACCAGTTATGGCAAGTATTCCCACCTATGGAGCTTAAATATGCCTCATTAACTGCACTTATTTGTGATTGGCCAGTTTTGAAAAAAACTCAGCTGAAGGCACACCTGCTTAGCAATGGGTAAACTTCCATTGATATGTATGTGTGTGTTGAAAGTGCATGGATGTGAAATGCTGTCATGATTTAGTGGTTCAGTACTGTGATAATGGTGCACAGTATCCCGGGTTTGAGCCCTGTTATTGCTGTTTATTTTACTACTGGCCAGACCGGCTAGGAGGTGTGGCTGTGTTTAGCCGACTTTGCTCAACTTTACCCGACATTACTCTACATTGCTCAATGTTGCCCAATGTTGCCCTACATTGCTCAATGTTGCCCAATGTTGTGCTGGTTAGCACAGAGCGCAACTCCACGCAAACATGCTCTGTTTGTGCTAGTTGGCACGATGTGCAGGTACGCGCAAAGCCATTGCGCTAGTTAACGCAGTGCTCAGCTATGAGCAATTGCATTTAAATATACTTAATCCTGGTAAACTTTGCCTAGCAGTGCTTCACATTACTTAAGATAGTTACTTATGCATCCATCAGTATGCATAACCATTTCACCTTCTTATAAATATATATATATATAAATTTGTTCACTACTACATAGGCCATTTCAATGCTTTTTACAAAAATTTAAATGATAAATGTCAGGAATTATTTTTATATACAGATTTCCAACAGAAAATAGAAGGGGGAGTAGTGGGACTCGAACCCGGAATGCTTCCCCTTTAGGCGTAAGGCTCTACCACTATGCTATCGCTATTTCACTTCATTTGCACATAAGTTTCTTATTATCCTCTTCGGTGTCTAAACTGCTAACTGTAGCTAAGCAATGGGCAAGCCCGCGCAAACACGAGCAAATACGGGCAGCTATATCGGAAATAATAAAAAAAAATGTTTACATTTTATAATTGTACAGGGGTTTAGAATGTGGGGGAGTGTAGTGTTGGGTATGTGCACATTTGAGCGGACTCACTCATGTAAGTAGACATTTCCCGAGTGTCAGACTTGCAGGGGCGTGGATTTTTGGACTTCTCGGTAGTCCGACACACCCCCTGCACTCATGCACGCTCCTTGTTAGCTTTAGAGTTGAGGCAGCGCACCCTCATTAATATGCATGGCACGCTGCCATCTTACTCTTAGACTGGCTCTTCCATGTAAGACTAATCTAGTCTTACACAGAGGATTAGTGAATCCTGGGGAATGTCTGTCATTATTTAGTGACTTCATTCCTAAATGATTTGCCAGAAAACTACACATTTTATGAGGAACAAACCAAAAATAAGAAGCAAAAATCTATTCACTCTGCAAAAATCTGGACAGTTGAGAGGTATATTTCAGACAGAGCTGTCTGAGTTTGCTGCCCTTCCCCCCTCACAAAATCATGGTTGAATGGAGCTGCCCCCTGCAGCCATTCCACTGTCCCATTCCTTGGTTATTTTGCCCCATTTACCATAAACACTGTAATGTGCATACTGCTTTACTTCTGCAATGATTTGGATTTCATTTGAAAGTTTTATTTTGCATTTTACAGCACAGACCCTAATAGATATCTGCTAAACAAAGCAATGCAGTCTTCTTCTTTTCCTGGTTAGGGGTCACCACAGCAGATCTCCTGTCAGCTCATGATTGGCAGTGGAGTTTTATGGTGTCAAATTGCTAGCCTGGCACCCAACCTTCCACAGGAGGCACACACACTCACACCTAGGGCCAATTTAGTGTGTCCAATCCACCTACAGCATGTCTTTGGGAGGAAACCGGAGCACCTGGAGGAAACCCACACAACCACAGGGAGGACATTCAGACTCTGCTAAGAAGGCACCCCAGCTGAGAATTGAACTGGCAAATCTCTTGTTGTGAGGCAGCAATGCTAACCGCTGCACCACCGTGGCCGCCCAAAGCAATGCAGTCTCACAATGAAAATAGACTTGGCATTAAAACTTATCTGCCCTTGAAACAACATTGAAACCCACATTCAAAGAAAATACATTTTGCCAGTGGCAGATAAAGATTAACTTTGGGCTGTTTTCAAATCATAGGCCCCTTGAACACGAAACATACACATGCTCTTTGATACACCTTCCTGATTGTATTAAATTATATTCCTTGTACAATACAGTACAGTTGTAAGACGGCATTTTTAATTTATTGTTTTGAACATTTTTCCAGTAAACAATTAAACAAAATGCATGCACCAATAATGACAAAACTGCCCAATTAAGAACATTTCCATCATAAAAGTCTACTCAAACTTACATTTCCATCATAAAAGTCTACTCAGACTTCTACAGTCCACCAGTATCAGTAAATATGCACAATCTCTGAAGAAGTAAAAGTCATCTAAATAATTCCACATTAAAGAAATCTGTAACTAATGAAGATATTGCTGCTAGCAAACAACTTTATATGTCATTGTTTCATCTACAAAATAAATTGGTTGTTGCCCTTGAGGAATAAATTGCCCATGTTGCATTAAAAAAATGATAAGCTAGTAATATCGCAGTAGGAAACCAAATAATGTCAACGTTCAAAGGAACAGCAGAACAGAACCAAGTGTGGAGAACGCTGATCTCCTGTGTCTTGACACGCCAAACCACAATATACGGTCTCAACAAAAACGAAGATAAACCAATAAAAGCAAGAATTTATTGTGCAAAGGAGTTAAGAGCTTTCACTCGCTACACTGTGAGCTTCTTCAGAACTCCATAACAATGTAGCCGTGTCATTTAAACAACTTCTTTGGCACCAAAAAAGCGCTACATTAAAGCAACATACACTATAAAATACAAAAATACAAAATTACAAAAAATCATACCCAACACTTAACACCAATAAACGCCACAATAAATGGCATAAATCAGTTACATTCATTCTCACTGTCATAAAATCCAAAACTAATACAATGATGTTAGCAAAAAGTATGTACAATAATTTCGCCTAAAATCCTTATTTTCCACTAAGTGAAAAACAACAATGAATACAATAATGCAGAATACTTATATTTTTTGTAAAATTGGCTTAATGGTGATATAATTGTTCAATCCAGGTGTATTAGAGGCATCAGTATATAACTGCCACCAGATTTCTTTGTAAGACAGTAGTCCTTTGTAATCTCCCCCTCTAGGGTCTATTTGAACACTTTCTAAAATGGCAAATTTAAAGATATGTCTGTTTCCACATTTTTTTAACATGTCTATATAAAGCATTATTTTCATCCTTAGTCTTGATACTGTACAAATGTGCATATATACGTTTATTGAATTTTCTCTCCATTTTCCTATATAGAATCCAGAACAGGCTATACATTTTGCTAAATATATAACCCGCCTAGTGTTACAGTTGCCTTGAATAAACCTTATGTGTGTCCTGTTGACATTATCCAAAATAATATTACTTTCCTCTAAAATAGCATAACATTCTTACAACTCCCACACTTAGTGGTGTTTCTATTGATCAAATTCTTACTAATGCCACCTACCTCCTACAAGATAATTCTTAATATTGTGCCCCATTTTATTAACAAAAATAGGCTGAGATTCCAATATTTTTACTATTTCCTGATCCGACAGTATGATATTCCAACTATTAATCATTATTTTCTTGATTTTTATTAATATGTGGACCGTATTCCAGAGCACAAGCTCTCCCAAACTCTATGGTAGATGTTTTATTATTTTTAATCTGATTTACACTTTTATTACCCGTGTTGTTAATATTCTGACCTAATCGAGGTATATATTTTTTACCCCATTCTCTAATAATTGTTTTACATATACGGGTCATCATATTAGTATCATAACCTCTGTCTCTAAAAAGAGAAGTAATAAAAGACACTTCTTCCAACATCTCAGAATAGGTAGAGGTCTGCGATTTTTGATTGGCATGTATACCAGCATATGGGCCAATCATAAATCACAAAGCAGAGCCACTTCTGTTCAATACAGAACAGCAGGCTAAGCAGAGCCAATCAAAAATCACAAAGTGGAGCTACTTCTTCTGTTTAATGCAAAATTACCTACTCCGCATGATAGACCTTTTTTTTTTTTGCATTCCCACCTGTCCCTTTAGAAATCTGGTCACCGTGATAGTGATATACTTTGACAGATAAGTGGTGAAACTGAGGGAAGATTTATCAGATTCTGAATGTAATAAAATAGTTTCCAAGTATTATATGTTAGAGACATATAAGAGAAATGATTATTTGTTGGACTTTTTATTAAGGTTTTATTGATTTTTCTCTTTATAAATTTTTCAAAGTCAGTCACTTCAAACTAATTTAGACCCTGTCTTTGTTTTAGCTGATCATAGCAAAATTGAGCCTATATCAGTATATTTAGATGGTGTACTTAGTCCAGTGGTGCAAAATGCACAGCTTTGTAGGTTTAGACCCCTTTAGACCCATTAATTAATATGTTTGAGAAGGTAGTTAAGGATGATATATACAAAATTTGGGGTAAACACAAGAGAATTTTTTATAACCTTAGTAACACAGAAAGAATCCTGTTGCAAAATTTAAGAAATGACAAAAGCATACGCATAATGGCGCCGGACAAAGGGGGTGGTATTGTTTTATTTAACAGTACTGATTATACCAATATTATGCAGGGAATTCTATTCAATGTTAATAACTACTCCATATGTTCAAAAAACCAAATACATATAGCATATCAGAGAATTGATAGTTTTCTGTATGAATATTTGATGGAACAAAGAATTACAGGGGTAGTTTATGATTTTTTAACTAACAAACATCCTAAAATCCCTGGCATATTTGGTATACCTAAAGTACATAAGAGCTTAGAACATCCACCTTTCAGACCTATAGTGGCAACTGGGTCTAAAACCCATAATTTATCTGTGTATGTGGACAAGAAGATCAAACATGTTGTAGAAAGGTGTCCACATTTAGTCAAGGATTCTTGGGACTTTTTGGGTCAACTAAAAAGTCATATATGGAATGCTGAAGGTTATTTTGTAACCAGTGATGTAATGGATTTGTTCTCTTGTATTCCTAAACAAGAAGGGCTAGCTTATTTTGAGGAGACTTTATGTAATCTGTCTACTATGAATGGTGATGAAATCAAGTTAACTTGTGAAATGATGGAAGTTATATTAGACCACAACTACCTGTTTTTTGAGGGAGAATATTTCCAGCAGGTTAGAGGTGTGGCAATGGGTGCTGCTTGCGCCCCAACTTATGCAAACATCGTTTTACTAGGATGGGAGAGAGAATATGTGTTTGGAAGTGAATATTTTGATTACATTAATTACTACTGTAGATTTTGGATGATATTTTTATTTTTGAAGGAACAGTTGAGACTATTCTTTTATTCATCCAATATCTCAACAGTACAACCAGTTTTTTGAAGTTCACTTTTCAGTTTGATGCTAATGAAATTAGTTATCTTGATACACTCATTATTAAAGATAAGGACAAATTTAAATCAAAAATATACCGTAAGAAAACTTTTTGTAATAATTATCTACATTTTAACAGTCATCATCCTTTCAGTCAGTAGAAAAGTATAATTAAGGGTCAAGCAATTAGGGTAGCTAGAATGACATCTTCTGTGGAAGATCTTCGACCTGAGTTTGAATATCTAAAAACATGTTTTTGGATAGGGGTTACCCTGTGGGTCTGGTGGAAAAAAACTCTTTATGAAGTGTATGTTGAATGGGGCAAGAGATACACCCCATTATTAGGTAAGGGACTAGATAAAAACGAAACTTCTGGTAAGACTGATAAAAAACTTAATGAAACCAATTTTGAGCATACTTGTATTTTACAATATAGTCCCCTATATCAACAAGTTAAAGATATTTTGTATAAGAACTGGAGCATATTTAAAGTTGACCATGACAAATATCAAGTTTTGGGTGAAAAAACAGTGTTTACCACAAAAATTGGATTTAATCTGAAAAAGATTCTAGAAAGTGGACCAAAATGTCTTGTAACAGATGAAGTCATTAACAATGGTATTAGGTGTTGTGGGAGATGTAAATATTGGTCTTACATCTTACAGGATACTAAAATATGTTTGACAAACCAGAACAATAATACAGTTTACCCTAGGAGAGGCAACTGTTTTTCTAGTAAGTTAGTTTATATTGCTATGTGTGACACCTGTAGTTCTTTCTATATTGGGAAGACTGAGAGGCTTCTCAAGACAAGAATTTACGAGCATTTGTATGACATAAAAAATAAAAAAGCTACAAATGCTTTGTATAAACATAGTATGACATGTAATGATTATACAGGTTTTCATTTTGCTATTTTAGATTTAGTTCATTTGGAAGCCAGAGGTGGAGACTGGCAAAATTTATTATTGAAAAAGGAATTGATATGGCAGCTTAGGCTTGCAGCAAATGTTTCCCCTAGCTTAAATGAATGTTTGAATTTGGCACCAATTTTAAAGGAAAGGGCAGAACAAGTTTAAGTAAAATGAGAAATAGTTGATATTTGTATACAAATAATACATATTTATTTACTTGTGATATTTGTGCTTTTTACCATTACATATTGTACTGCTACAATGTTTTAAGAACATTAAGAATTTTGCAGAAATTTTATTAGATGTGATAAATTAACCTTTGGTATTTTAAATCTCAATTAAGTTAATGGACTTGTTAATTGTTTAAATTACTTGACCAGTCACTGACTAGTAGTCCATATATTAAAGCAGGGTTTTATCTTTTGTATTTAATTCTGATGAAGTCAAGTTTTAACTGACGAAAGTGCTTAATTTATTTGGTGTTATAATAAAGAAGGTATTGGACTTGCAACGAATAGTGCTTCTTTTGGGTTTTACAGTTTTTTTACAAGCACTATTGCACCTTTGTTTGGTTCATGAGTTTGTTTTTTGAAGGTGCTGGTTGTCATGGAGTCCTATCGTTGTATTCAGCTTTCCCCTATTTTGGACTCTGGGGAACATGCTGAAATTTTGACAGTTAAAAGGGATGTTGCTGAGTTGAAAGGGGACTCACTCGGCTTATTGAGCTTCTTTCACAACCCTCTGTTGTGAATTCTCAACTCTTGCCACGCTCTGTATCCCCTAAGGAGGACCGACGGATTTCTTCGATTCCTAATGGTGCTAGCAGCCCTGAGATTTCAGCGTTCCACCTTAAGCAGGGTATGCAACAAGTTGCGGTTGCACAGATTCACTGTGCTGGCCGAAATTGTGTCATTCCGGCTGAGATACTTCCTGTCGAGCAAGGGAGCAATTCTGTTGGTTCTTTCCACAGGGCTAACGGACACTCAAACTGTGCGGTTCATTTAGAAGCTGCCATTGAATGTGAGGACAAAAACGGAGAGGGTGATTTATCTAATGGATGCCTTGGCAATTCTACTATTAAAACAGGTACTAAACCATCCAATAATCAATGTATTAATGTTTGTTGTTGTTGCAAGACAAACGGAACTAAATCCAATATTAACAATAATGGGGACAAAGCGAGAAATTGTGAACTGCCTTTCACTGGTGTTAGGAACTGTGACTTAAACACAGAAATTGGTACTTCAAAACAATTCAACTATGGGGACATTATCAAAAAACATTATTCTTTTTCCAGGTCAACTTGTGTTGATTCAAACCATCCAAAAAGAAAAAAACAGACTTTTAATTATTTTAAATCATTGAAAGACATGATTTTTGTTTTTGAGAAAAGATTGTTAAAATACAAGCTTTGTCAAATAGAAATTTGTTATTTGAATGAATGTTTAAAGAAGAAAGTGGTACCACAGGGGTTGAGAATTTTTAAGTTTCCTTTTGGTGTTTATTATAACAAGGAAAATGTTTGTGAGTTAACAACTATGTTTGATAAATGGGGGCTTGAATTGATTATGAAAACTGTTTCATTTTATGAGAAAATGGAAGTTGATTTACAAAGGGAAGTTGAAATTTTAAACCAAATGATAGTAACCGACCTATTGTTTGAACAAAATCAAGGTTTATATTATAAGATTTTAAACAGGGTAGACAGAAAATGTGATGGGACATTTAATAAGAAAGCAAAAACATTGGACCGAGATTTAAAACAGTATCAAAGTGGCAATACATATCCTACTGATAAACTTTTTGTTTATAATCAAGGGAATATTGATGTTCCATCTCCCTTTAGGTCAGTAAATGATAACATTTTAGGCCCTATAGATTTAGAAATTACTGGGGAGGAAGAAGAATGTTTTGAAAGGGAAGAACAACTACCTTTTGAATACCAGGATTTTCCTTTACCATGACGCTCCAAAAGAATAGCGAATCGCAAACAAGTGACTTACAACAAGGTATTCCAGAAACACATGGAGGCCCCAAGGTGGTAGTGACTTCAATTCTAAATGAGAATTCTAGTAACAAGTCAATACAAAATGTTTTGAATGGTTTCAACATTTATAATTATACTGATAGAGAAATCTTGCCAGAGTATTTCTCCCTTTTTTCTAAAGGTTTTAAATTTGTACCTATTAAAATTCCAGACATTGCTGACACCTTAGTTGATATCCAACTTTACATGAGAAAATTGAATTTACAACTATTTCATTCTAAGGTTATAAAAATGGACACAGACTTTCCTAAAGAAGTGTGTAAAAAAAGAAGCATGTTTAATCCCCCTTTAGACCCATTAATTAATATGTTTGAGAAGGTAGTTAAGGATGATATATACAAAATTTGGGGTAAACACAAGAGAATTTTTTATAACCTTAGTAACACAGAAAGAATCCTGTTGCAAAATTTAAGAAATGACAAAAGCATACGCATAATGGCGCCGGACAAAGGGGTGGTATTGTTTTATTTAACAGTACTGATTATACCAATATTATGCAGGGAATTCTATTCAATGTTAATAACTACTCCATATGTTCAAAAAACCAAATACATATAGCATATCAGAGAATTGATAGTTTTCTGTATGAATATTTGATGGAACAAAGAATTACAGGGGTAGTTTATGATTTTTTAACTAACAAACATCCTAAAATCCCTGGCATATTTGGTATACCTAAAGTACATAAGAGCTTAGAACATCCACCTTTCAGACCTATAGTGGCGGCAACTGGGTCTAAAACCCATAATTTATCTGTGTATGTGGACAAGAAGATCAAACATGTTGTAGAAAGGTGTCCACATTTAATCAAGGATTCTTGGGACTTTTTGGGTCAACTAAAAAGTCATATATGGAATGCTGAAGGTTATTTTGTAACCATTGATGTAATGGATTTGTTCTCTTGTATTCCTAAACAAGAAGGGTTAGCTTATTTTGAGGAGACTTTATATAATCTGTCTACTATGAATGGTGATGAAATCAAGTTAACTTGTGAAATGATGGAACTTATATTAGACCACAACTACCTGTTTTTTGAGGGAGAATATTTCCAGCAGGTTATTGGTGTGGCAATGGGTGCTGCTTGCGCCCCAACTTATGCAAACATCGTTTTACTAGGATGGGAGAGAGAATATGTGTTTGGAAGTGAATATTTTGATTACATTAATTACTACTGTAGATTTTTGGATGATATTTTTATTTTTTGGAAGGGAACAGTTGAGACTATTCCTTTATTCATCCAATATCTCAACAGTACTACCAGTTTTTTGAAGTTCACTTTTCAGTTTGATGCTAATGAAATTAGTTATCTTGATACACTCATTATTAAAGATAAGGACAAATTTAAATCAAAAATATACCGTAAGAAAACTTTTTGTAATAATTATCTACATTTTAACAGTCATCATCCTTTCAGTCAGTAGAAAAGTATAATTAAGGGTCAAGCAATTAGGGTAGCTAGAATGACATCTTCTGTGGAAGATCTTCAACCTGAGTTTGAATATCTAAAAAACATGTTTTTGGATAGGGGTTACCCTATGGGTCTGGTGGAAAAAACTCTTTATGAAGTGTACGTTGAATGGGGCAAGAGATACACCCCATTATTAGGTAAGGGACTAGATAAAAACGAAACTTCTGGTAAGACTGATAAAAAACTTAATGAAACCAATTTTGAGCATACTTATATTTTACAATATAGTCCCCTATATCAACAAGTTAAAGATGTTTTGTATAAGAACTGGAGCATATTTAAAGTTGACCATGACAAATATCAAGTTTTGGGTGAAAAACCAGTGTTTACCACAAAAATTGGATTTAATCTGAAAAAGATTCTAGAAAGTGGACCAAAATGTCTTGTAACAGATGAAGTCATTAACAATGGTACTAGGTGTTGTGGGAGATGTAAATATTGTTCTTACATCTTACAGGATACTAAAATATGTTTGACAAACCAGAACAATAATACAGTTTACCCTAGGAGAGGCAACTGTTTTTCTAGTAAGTTAGTTTATATTGCTATGTGTGACACCTGTAGTTCTTTCTATATTGGGAAGACTGAGAGGCTTCTCAAGACAAGAATTTACGAGCATTTGTACGACATAAAAATAGAAAGTTACAAATGCTTTGTATAAACACAGTACGACATGTAATGATTATACAGGTTTTCATTTTGCTATTTTAGATTTAGTTCATTTGGAAGCCAGAGGTAGAGACTGGCAAAATGTATTATTGAAAAAGGAATTGATATGGCAGCTTAGGCTTGCAGCAAATGTTTCCCCTGGCTTAAATGAATGTTTGAATTTGGCACCAATTTTAAAGGAAAGGGCAGAACAAGTTTAAGTAAAATGAGAAATAGTTGATATTTGTATACAAATAATACATATTTATTTACTTGTGATATTTGTGCTTTTTACCATTACATATTGTACTGCTACAATGTTTTAAGAACATTAAGAATTTTGCAGAAATTTTATTAGATGTGATAAATTAACCTTTGGTATTTTAAATCTCAATTAAGTTAATGGACTTGTTAATTGTTTAAATTACTTGACCAATCACTGACTAGTAGTCCATATATTAAAGCAGGGTTTTATCTTTTGTATTTAATTCTGATGAAGTCAAGTTTTAACTGACAAAAGCACTTAATTTATTTGGTGTTATAATAAAGAAGGTATTGGACTCGCAACGAATAGTGCTTCTTTGGGGTTTTACAGCTTTGTAGGTTCATAGGTTGTTGCTAGGCTAACAACCACTAGGCCCCATACAAGCCTAGTTATGCCATGCACCCCACACCTTTTGGTGTCTATTTTCATGGTGTCTATATGGGGGAACATGTTAGCAGAAAAGTAACTAAGAATTTGTAGGGGGGGTGTTAATTAGGTTAATACTTTTCTTATTGATGACCTCTGTCCATGACTTACATGTGGGTCAGAGTGTGTGTGTGTGGGTGGGGGGGATTTACAATTTCTCATTCAGTTGTCAAGGTTTAAACACCTTAAATATTATACCAACCTCCAGTCCCAAGGATTACTGAGTATGCCTTGATTTGTTCAAAAATTAAGATACGGAGACCATGTCAATCATTATTGATTTAGATGATTTGTATAACTCTGTAGTGTAATATGTATCTAATGATTTTGTAAGCAATTACTTAAGCAATTTTTCAGATTTTAATAACATGATCAAAATATTTGTCAGTTTTGGGATTATGTTCTTACAAATAACTTCTTGCTTCAAGATGACATGTATCATCACCTAAACAGTATAGCCACCGTGACACCAGCTTTCACCAACATAGTGATGATTTGCTTGGAGCAACACTACCTGGTAACACATGCTTTGTTTCACTATGCATCTTTGTACTGAAGATGCATTTATTATTTACTTTTAATATGGAACAATTCTAAGGATGAAGTTTTGACTCTACTAACTGACTTAAAGTACAGATTTGTTTGTCCTTTAGGTGATACATAAGACATGCATTTTTTGGATCTCACTCTTTGATTGAATTCTAATGGTAAATGTTTTCACAGTGCCATTTATAGGAAAATAACTTTTGTTAATAATTATTGATGTAGTAGTGTTCAACGTCTGCAGTTTTGCAAGTAACAATGAAGTATTTTACAAATGTCATTCTTGAAACCAATATTTTTAGATAACATAATTGAAGAGATTAAGGGGCAACATAGAGCAAATTTCCACCTGTTTTAAAACATGCTTATTTAACTAATGTTGGGACTAGCAGTGATGATTTATATAAGAGAGCATTCCCATTGGAGAAGTATTACTAGCAATGAATTTTGAACTGAATTTTGTTATTAAAAAAAATGTAAAAATCCCTGGGATTCAGTAAACTCCATGTAAGCTTCACACAAAGTCTACATGGAGTTTACATGTGTGCGAGGTGATGCATGGTGAGCAGCAGCACTAATTACATATTCATGCCACGCACCATGTTTAAATGTAACTAAGTGCATTTTTGTGGAAACTGTGTAAAGCAACACAGATAGCAAACCTGTGTACATCAGAGCACAGTCAGTTAGCATGTCTGCATGGAATGCCACAATGATCACCCGGGCTTAACATATAATGTGAAGTTGATCAATCTCGCCATTCATTCTTGACTGATGGGTTCGGAGCTGATCCATCGGCTCTGGTACAGCCATATGCCAAGCTCAAGGTCTTCCAGTAGCTCGAGGCCAAGCCCCTATCCCATGATGCACTGTAAATTACCTCAGATCTAGTTTGCCACAGCATCTGATCAGAGATTCCAGTGTATGCTCAGGCCAGTAACTTTGAAATTTTTTCTATTTACTAGCTTTCAGAAATAGCGCTTCTAGTATTTTACATAACTAGTTAGATAGTTGGCTTTTATAGCTTTCCCCTTCCCATGTGATATCATATTCCTGATATATTTAGTCTTTAGATAATCGGCCTTGTTGTTTTTGGCCTAGTTGAATTGAGTGTGTCTTGCATATCCTATAGCGCTTAGTATTATAGTATGAGTTTTTTGCTGTGATATTTTACTTATTGTATTTACTCTTTAGATAGTTGGCCTCGGTTTCAGCCTAGTTAGCTTGTGTGTGTGCTACATTTATTCTACAGTAGTTATAGAGTTTTTCAATACTTGTATATTAAGCTCTGTGTGTGTGTATTTAGAGCCTATTGTTGCTTATTTCTCCGTGTTTTTGAATCCATGTGAGTTTAGAGTGTTGTTGCGGCAGATGATGAGGACAAGCATCCCACGTCTGGGTTTAAAAAATGTCCGGACTGTAACCAGAAAATGTCAGTCACTGATGGGCATGTTACATGTGTATATTGTTTAGGGACTGTCCACCTGCAAGAATCTTGTGCTATCTGCCATTCCTTTTCTTCTAGGGTGCTTTTAGATAGGAAAAGAAAATTGATGGATAGGGGGTTGCTAAAACACCCTTTCAAGAGGCATTGAGTGACCAAGATGTTGCCAGCAAATCCTCTAAGTCCTCAAAATCTTCTACTGAATCTAAGGACTCAAAAAAATTTAAATCAAACAAATCTGATGAGACATCGACTCCACTGTTTTCTCTTTTCGGAGCCATCCCACAGCCTTGGAGCCGGTATCCGAAGTGCCTCAGTCACCATTGCTCCAGTCAACACCATTGGTGCATTCATCTAGATCATCTGTCAGCCTTTCACATTTGGCTATGGATCGAGTGGTGCAGAAGCTTTTACAGGCACCAGGCCTTGCTAAATTGTTGTAGGCTCCAACCCAAGTGGCTTCGGAGCTGAAGACCACTACTTCTGCTGTGGCTACTCCTCCTCCGAGCCGTATTGGCCCTTTGGAGCCAGAAGAAGCAGACCTGCTCATCTTGGAGCCTTCAGAGCCGAGACCTGCTCAAGTGTCCTCTGCTCTGTCCACTCTGACATCCTTGGCGCTGACTCTAGGAGCCAACACTCTCCAGTCGGATCTGGTGAGGATAGTCAGACCGACTTGTCGGTGCCAACTCTTCCTCTTGGGGCTTCAGCTCGGATGAGTTTGGCTCTTACCTCCAGCTCAGAGCTCACTGCCTCAGTGCAGGAGGGTTTGATGGTTCCCTCGGATCCACTGATTTCTTCCCATCGGAGCCATGGTGCCTTCGAAGCCATGAGGAGAGCTCTGTCTCCCAAAGACATCCTTGATTTCAGGTCTTGCTTCTTCATCCCTTAAACCGCCTTTGTCTGCTTCTGCTTCTATCATCCAGGCTAAGTGTAGAGACCCAGAGCCTCAGGTAGCCTGACAGGTTTCCCCCTGCTCTTCCGAGACCTCCCCAGAAGCTCCCACTTAGGAGGTCCCCAGGAAAAGATTGTGCAAGAGGAGACACTTGGTCTCCCCACAGGAGTCTTTAACATCTGACACTGACTTGGATGAGTCAGAGGGGTCCCCACGGTCCCCCTCTGAGGATATCTCCTTTGCTGAGATACTTGAGATCCTTAGGAAAAGGGGTGACTGACAGTCCAAAAGCCCTACTGAGGATGAGTCAGTTCTCCTGAAGGCTTTTGGGTCTCAACCCTCCACCTCTTGGGTTTCTCTGCCCTTTGATGAGCTCATGCAGTTGGTTTCTTGAAGGCCGTGGGAGTCACCGGAGTCCATGTAGCCTGTCCCTAGGAGGCCTAACAAGTTTATATCAGCCCCACCAGACACAACTTTCTTATCCAAAGGAGTCTCAGTTGATGCCATGGTGGTGGCAGCGGCCACCAAAAAGGAAATGTCTGAGACTTCCTTGTTTGTCCATCCTCCTAATATGAGAGTCTAAGATCATGGATTGATATGGGAAAAGCATGTTCAGTTCAGCGACTTTTGCTCTCCATTCACTGAACTACTTAACCCATTTTACTAGGTTGCAAAGAGATCTCCTTAAGGAGTTGGGAGATACTCTTCAGGTTACAGTAGCTGCAGGTGCCTCTGACAAAGGTGCTGCACAGCTTTCTACCCTAAATTCTATTCTCAACTCATCCATGCGTCTCATATCCTATGCATCTGATTGAATGAGTAGGGCAGCGGGTACAGGAAATGATCTTAGGAGACATTCCTGGATGCACTTGTGTTCCTTCGGGGAGCCCTTCAAGTCATCCTTCGTTAACACCCCCTTTGATGGCTCATCCCTTTTTGGGCCTAAAGTGAAGGAAACCTTGATCAGGTGTGAACATGAGGGAAAGACTCTATCTGCCGTCGGAGTCTATTTTTCCACCCCTACCCGACCTTATCCTAAAGGTCAAAGGGGAGGGTAAATGTGGTTCCAGAAAGCCCAAGGATCCTTTCAGGACACACATGGTGAACCCCCCTCCAGGGGCAGATGAGGGGGTAATAATAGAAGCTGCCAGCCTTGCAGCAGAGGGGGGTCCGCAACATCAGGGTGACAGAGATGACTTCTCTGGGCAACCCTATCAGCGCTCCTGAAAGGAGGCCTGACTGTCCTGCTCTGGTGGCAGTCGGGAGTCACTTATCTTTGTACCCAGATTCCTGGCAAGAAATAACAAAAGACAGCTGGGTACAAAGTATCATTTCCAGAGGGTACTTCATGCCATTCGCCAGCCCCCCATCCATAAGGAGAGTCCCAGATGTTCCACCCAGTTACAGGGAACAAGCAACTATAGAGGTCCGAAAGTTGCTACAAAAAACAGTCATCCAGCCAGTCCCAGCAGACCAGACAGGATCTGGAACTTACTCAAGATTCTTTTTGGTTCCAAAGAAAACAGGGGACTGGAGACCCATTTTGGACCTCAGCAGACTCAAACAATATGTAAAGAAAGAGAAGTTCCAGATGGTCACACTTCAGTCTATTCTTCCCTTCTTAGGGAAAGACAATTGGATGTGCTCGATAGATCTCAAGGATGCATACTACCACATAAAGATAGCCAGGCCATCCAGAGATCACCTGCATTTCTGGCTGGGAGCCAATCATTTTCAGTTTTGAGCCCTGCCCTTTGGTCTCACTACTGCCCCCGGAGTGTTCAGCAAATGTATGGCAGTGGCCACAGCTCACCTGAGGCATCTAGGATTCCAGGTGTTTCCATACCTAGACGATTGGCTCTTTACCGCCACCACCAGGCATCAACTTATTCAGACAAGGGAGTACACTCTGTCACTCTGCAATCATTTAGATATTACAGTCAACTCAGAAAAGTCTGCCTTGTCACCACCACAGCATATCATTTTTATTGGGGCAGAGCTAGACACCTCAACCACCACTCTAAGGCTACCAATCGAAAGAGTCTTTCTTCTTCATCAGCATGTCAGCACAGTGGTATCGAAAGACAGAGCACCAGCTGCAGAAGTTCTGAAAGTATTGGGTATGATGGCTGCAGCAATCCTAGCCAAACCATTAGCAAGAATGCATATACGGAGTCTTCAATGGCTGTTGTTCACTCAATGGTCTTATCAGGAACTACCCATAGACTACACAATATTGATTATGAGCTCTTGCAAGAAAGATCTCCAGTGGTGGTTGACGTCTCTTCATGTCACCATAGGATGCCCCTTTGTTTTACCCCCTCTAGTAGCCATTGTGACCACGGACATTTCCCTGATAGTATGGGGGGGGCATTTTCAGGGAAAGACTGCCCAAGGCACATGGACCGATCAGGAGTCGCACTTGCATATCAATGTTCTGGAGATGAGAGCAGTACTTTTGGTGTTGCAGTACTTCTAGGACTCTCTTCCTCTAGGAACAATTGTGATTCAGACAGACAATATGTCAGTGGTCTGGTACTTGAACAAGCAAGGGGGGAACCAGGTCTTACCCCCTTTGCCGAGAAGCCCACAGAGCTTGACAGTGGGCTGTTTCCTCCCAGCGCTTTTTGTTGGCAATGCACATGCCAGAGTGATCCAACATGATAGCAGCAAACTGAGCAGGACAATCTTGTTGCCACAAGAGTGGTCCCTCATTAAAGAGATTGCAGACAGGATTTTCCACAAATGGGGCCAGCCTTGCTGCAATCTTTTTGCCAATCACATCAACACAAAATACAGAAGCTACTTTGCCCTGATTCTCCCTCCGGGAGAAGCCCTGAGGAATGCACTCGTACATGATTGGCCCCCAGGTCTCCTCTATGCATTCCCACCAATTCCATTGATTCCCAAGGTTCTACAGAAAGCAAAATCCCTGGGAAGGACCATCATCTTTATAGCCCCTCATTGACCTCGGCAGATTTGGTATCCATTCCTTCAACATCATCTCTTGGAGGATGTCTGGATTTTGGACCCAGTTCTAGACCTTTTGACACATCCATCAGGGGACCTTCAACCCTCTCTGCAGTCATTGCAGCTGACAGCTTGGCTGCTCCAGTTCCCCTCATAGCCAGGTTTCATAACTTTTCCAATGAGACAAAACAGATCCTTTTGTCTTGTCATAAGCCATCCACTAGAAGATTATATCTTAGTAAGTGGAAGAGATTTTCCATATGGGTCTCTAAGCATAATATTGATCCTTACCAAGCCTCCTTGACATCCATACTAGAATTCTTGGCTATGATTTTTAACAAAGGAGTGGCAGCAGCAACAGTTTGGGTCCAGTTGGCTGCTATATCTAATTTTCATCTTGGGATTGACTGGTTAAGTATCCTGTCCCTCAAGTTATCCAAGGCCTTTCCTCAAGGGGACATTTCATATGAGACTACCTGTGAAAACTCCATATTCTCCATGGAATCTAAATTTTATGCTGTCACGTATAATCCTCCCCCCTGTTTGAACCAGCTTCATCTTGTGACCTCAAATATTTGTCGTGGAAAACCATTTTTCTGGTAGCTATTACTTCTGCCCGCAGAGTGTCAGAGCTTTAGGCTTGATCTAGCAACCCTCCTTATTCGATTTTTCATGCTGACAGAGTATTGCTTAGGACAAGACCCTCCTATGTGCCTAAAGTTTGTTCAGAAACCAGTATCAACCAAGTTATTGAGTTACCAGTTTTCTTCCATAATCATTTCAACAAGTTGGAGTATATGCTGCACAAACTTGATGTTCACAGACAGCTCAGATTTTATTTGGATAGAACAAAAGACATCAGGAAATCAGACCAGCTCTTTGTTTCATTCTCTGAATCCAGGAAAGGTAGACCAGTGGCTAAAACAACTCTGTCTAAATGGTTATCTGATTGTATCACCTTTGTCTATTTAGCTGATAATATGCCTTTGCAACACAAGATTAAAGCTCACTCAACCAGAGCAGTTTCTACATCCTCTGTGTTCCAACCCAAACTGCCCCTTGATAACATTTGTACAGTAGCCACTTAGTCAAAACCTCATACCTTTATCACTCATTACAAAGTTGATAAGGTATCCAGGGACAGGGCTTCCTTTGGGTCTATGGTCCTGAAGAATGTGCTCCCATGAGCCACCCGAGATTGATGATGCTAGGGACACTACCCATCAGTTAAGAATGAACGGCGAGATTGAACAACTTCACATTATGAAGTTATGTACTCACCATAATGTTCCATGTGTGTTGTTCATCTCATCTTCATTCTTACGTCCCTTCCTCCTTCCCCCTCCTGGCTGATAGTTGACCTAGATGTTGGTCTCATCCTGGTTGCTCAATGCCTTCTTCCTTTCCATAGTGGGATAGCTGATTTATATGGTTATAATACATGCAGAAAACAAGATCTGAGGTAATTCACAGTGCATCATGGGATGGGGGCTTGGGCCTTGAGCTACTGGAAGACCTCGAGCTTTGCATATGGACATACCAGATCCGATGGATCGGCTCTGAACCCATCAGTCAAGAATGAAGGCGAGATGAACAACTCACATTGAACATTATGGTGAGTACATAACTTCTTATTCTCATAGCTCACAACCTCTTAGTACAAGAAATCTGGACAAAGACCAAGATAATGAGGGACAATGACCCAGAAATAGGGACAGATTTTACATATTTGCTCTTTTAAATGTAGAAATGTGCTAGAATAATACAGTTTGTGTTGATACATTTTCTGAAGGAATTGAAGTCTGAAACTCAAATGTATGTAATTATTTAGTGACATCAGTCCTGTGATCATCCCAGTGATATGGCAGAAAAATGCTAATTTTATAAGGAGCAGACCAAAAGATATAAGGCAAAAATCTGGACATTCTGCAAAAATCTGGACAGTTGAGAGGTATGAATGTATATGGTCCAAGCACAGTACAGGACAGTGTAGGGTATTGTGAAATCCCATTCCTGGCATTCTGTACTGAAGTATAAATGGTCTGTGAGGCTACATAGTCTGCCATGTAAAATAAACACAAGGAAAGTGTGTGTATTGGATAGGGATGCACAGATGAATTGTAGGAATAAACACAGGGAAAGAGGACAGGTGAAACAGCCTAATATACATCAGATGAGGGCATGTTAATTGAAGACAGTTGTAGGAACAACACCAATCACATATCAATATGGCACAGTATGGACTGCACAGTGACAATGTGTAATATGTGACTGTCATACAAGGTGACATAACAATGGGGAAGAGAGATAAGCATCCTTTCTGATACATGTCAGAGCACCTCACTGACCCTCTTCAAGCGCAACCTTGATGAGTGGATGGGAAGCCACACATTTGTCCCAGGGGTTCTACCTGTGTCCCTCACTGACAGGGGTGACAGGTGCTGACCGAGGTTTCTTTTTTGGGGATAAACTCTTGACTAGGCTTGTAAGGGCCCCAGGGCCATTAGCCTAGTAACCTCCTAAGGACAATGCAGAACACATCTATCAATTCATAGGTGTGTACTAGGCTAATGGCCCTGTAGCCTTTACAAGCCTAGCCCACAGAAGTGCCCTGGCATCATGCTGCCTAATATTAGTTCCCAGTGCCTCTATCAAGTAGAACCACTGCAGTGATTCCCAGGGTGAACTTTGTATTTCCCATCCACTCATCAAGATTTCTCTTGAAGAAGCCCAGTAAGGTGCTCTGTTTGACATGTATGGGAGGTCTATTCCAGAGCATGGACAGTTTCTGGGTGATAAACCCGTCCCTCCAGTATGTTCTGTTGATTGTGGTAATGAGGCTGAGGTCTCTGGAGTGTGTTGTGCAGAGGGATTTGGACTTCTTTAGATGTAGCATTTCTAACAGAGCTGGGTCAGACATGGATTTGTAAGTTAAGCAGAGATCGCCTCTTAGTAGACGATATGAGACAGAGAAAATCTGAAGTTTTTTGAGTCTGTCCATGTAGGACATGTGTTTAAGGCCTAGGATCCTTTTTGTGAGGTGCTTTTGTGGCCATTCCAACTGTTGCATGTGTTTAGTGAGGTACATGCCAAATGGGGCATTATACTCAATGACTGGCCTAATGAGGGAAGAGTAGAGAGATATGATGACTTCTTTCTTCCTGGATGCAAGATCCTTAGTAATGAGATGTGCCACAGAGAAGGACTTTCTGACCAGAATGGCAATGTGCTGGTTGAAAGAGAGGTTGCTGTCAACCTGTGTCCCCAGATCTCTTATAATGCCTTCAATGTTCAGTGGACTCCCATCAATGTAGTAATTAGTGGGAACTGAGTTTCTCCCAAAGGAGATGACGACACATTTTTTGGCATTAAGTTTAAGGCCATGGTTTCAACACCAGTCATTGGTCTCAGTGACGTCTACATCACCAGGGGGTTAATAATGACTCCCAGCTTGCAATCGTCTGCAAACTTGGTCCCTCTGTGTTGTCTTGGACTTCTGAGAAGTAGATGCTAAACAGGAGAGGACCCAGGACTGATCCCTGTGGGACTCCACTAGTGACTGATTGGCAATCTAACTTGGAGTCTGCTACTTTCACACTGTGGGTTCTATATGTGAGCTAATTTGCAACCATCCTGGTGATATAGGGGTTGATGCCTAGTTTGTTGAGTTTATCAATAACTCCTGAGTGGGGAATGGTATAAAAGGCCTTGGCCAAATCAAGGTAGGCTGTATGAACTGCCTTGCTCTCATCCACAACTCTGGTGACTAACTCAAAGAGGTCAACCAGGTTGAGCAGGCATGATCTGCCTTTCACAAAACCAAATTGCGTGGGATCTAGAGTTTGAAAATTGCCTATATCCTTATTAATTAGGTCCATGATGATGTGCTCCATAGCCTTATATATCAGACTCATCAGGCTAATGGGGCGATAATTCCCAGGGTCTGTAGTTGCTCCTCCTTTATGGAGAGGGATGACTGTAGCAGTGTGCCATTTGGTAGGGACAAAGCCTGAGGTAAGACTGTTATTGAACAAGGCACACAGATGTGCTGCCAGTTCACTTTGTAGTTCATGTAGAACACATCCAGGGATATTGTCAGTCCCATGGAAGCTGTATTCTTGGCCTTGCACAATGCAGCTTTAACCTGTACTACAGTAATGCTGGGTGCCTGGCATTCCTCCGGTATGGTGATTGGTCCTTTAGGGGGGAGAGAGGGGTAAAGTTGGCCCTGAATCTGTCAGCCAGTATGTTGACAATATCTGTTGGCTCAGTATAGGTGGTACCATTGTGCAGTAACACAGAGCAAACCTGGGTATCGCCGTGGAAATTCCTGATATAACTATAGAAGGCTTTGTGGTTATTTTTAATGTCTGCCACAATTATGCCTTCATAGCTGGCTTTAGAGGTTTTGATGAGAGATTTCAACTTTTTGTTGAGGCTAATAAGGGAGTTTTTCCAGTCTTGGGACTTCACTTTTTTCTGCAATAGTTTCTTCCTTCTGTCTTAGAGTTTATTGCTCGCAGGGGACCACCAGATTGGTTTCCTTTTTTTGGAGGAGAGCATCTTGGGTCTGTTGGGTATGGCTAGTTATATGTATTTATGTACATGTTCGTACAGTGCATTGGTGTATGATTTGGCAGTTATACATCTATTTTCCATTGACATGGGTGCCATGAAGTTAGCCACCTCTGTTTTTAGGAGCCCAAAGTCAGCTTTGGAGAAGTTTTTCATGGTGGTTACCTTTGGGGGGGGGGGGGTAGGATGCATATTGTGAAGCTGTGCAAATAATATGAGTGTAATCTCAGCAGAGGTCTCCGGCATGTGGGACAATGGTAAAGGCTCATGGACAACATTAAAAGAAGCATGCAAAATCATGGACAATATCAGAATAATACTATAATACTGCTGGTAATCCCATGTCTCTGACATAACATATGTGATTTAGAGTGGTCAGAGATGGTTCTGCACAAACACACTTGTACAATTATTATGACATGTCTACTCTATGAAGGTAATCACGCACACCAGTCTCACACTGTAACATCTACTGGAGGTGTTAGGAGTGACACTACTATACCTGTATGTGACATTATGATCAATACAGGCTAGTTGATTTGTGTGCATGGCATATATATGGCACATTCCACACTGTCATGTATGTCACCCATGACATTAATGTTGTCAAACAGCTACGTATGTACTGTGTGCATCACCTTAACAGGTTTCACACATGCATCTGGTATAACACCCTGATGGGGGTTACGCACCATCAGGCAGCAATGTTTATACCACAAAAAGAAAACCTAGGTATGGTCAATAAGATGTGTGACAGCTCACTGTGGCAAGGGTGGTACACTTCAGTTACACATCACTGGAAGATGTATAGTGAGGGACATGAAGGGTGCGTTGTACTCAGTTACTGGTGTGATGAAGGATGTGAACTATGGAGATATTATGGCCTGTGATGTGCATGTCCTTCACATACTCAGTAGTTGTGTTACATACAAGGGATTAGTCAGCACTTTGACCACATGCTGGTGGATGTTTCACTTACCATATACCACAGGAGACAGGATACATACATATTGGTGTGATTATAGGGTGTGTTGTCCACATTATACTTGGGTTGTGTGTTTGTTTTCATGATGTAACACATCTCCTGTTGTTTTTGTGTTTTTACAAGTATTATCATGGTTGTGGAAGTAATCTTTGGTGTGTGTTGATACTGTCTGTATTATACTAATACCACAGTTAGAGTCAATGATTGCCCACAATCTGTAATCCTTCAGACAGGTGTTTGGACACAGGATGTGTATTTCATTTGTGATGTATGTGACTTAGGAAAGGGCCTAGCAGACAACCCTGATGTATTGACCTGATCACTGGACCTGGGATATAGGTCACTTCACATATTTCAACATATTTAAATGCCATTTATGTGATACAGTGGTCTCCCAACTTGATGAAATAGGTGTATATGGCCACATCTGACAGTGTTGAGTGAATACCTCAGTGTGGATTTGTGTCAAATGCCTTGGGCTTGTCACATTCAAAAGGATGATAGATGATGATGTCAATATGCACGCCCTCAATGATCTCTTTGAGGACATCTACCAGATGTAACAAACATGATGTAGTTTTAACAACTCACACATATCTGTTTTACACAGCCAGGATATTACTAGTGTCCATTTATAAAAGGTCCATGGGACATGCTGGGCTACCTCACAGATGAGGAGAGTCAGGATATGCCTATACATGCATGCATCAGGTGCTGTCCCTCCCACCAACTCACATTAATGCATGTTGATGTACACCCTTCTGCAGCAACGTTGTATGTAGGGTATGTTGAAGTGTGTATTCAACTGTGTCAGCAAGGTGTATGTGCTGAGTCATGCAATAGGTGATCTGTGATGCTGTCACTGTCCATTGATTCTGTGTGATAGGCCTCAATGAAGCTAACACAGTGCATACTTCCTTTTCTGATTTGGCCTAGGGTTTGAACACAATCCATCATGCAGATGATATTGAGAAACTCTACCAGCTGGAAATTAACCCTCATTTCACTAGATAGGTAACCAATTGGCTTACTGAGAGAACACATACTGTGGAAGTTGCTGAATCAACCTGTACCAATACAGCTGTTACCAATTGTCTACCACAGGGATCTGTACTTGGCCCTTTACTGTTTGGAATCTATCTCCTGACAGTTCAGGGTAAAGTATAAGGCATTTAGCTTACCATGTTTACTTATTCTTCCATACTGGGTGCAATCATTGAGTCCACTTATGATGATAACAGACTACAGGAGATGCTAACACAGACAAATGAGTGGTGACAAAGGCACATGGTCTATAAATAAATGCAAAAAATGTGTCTTTATTTTGTCCTGCTGCAAAGTGGAATTTCCTGCTAATTACAGCATTGAAAACAGTCCTGCTATGCTGAAACCAAGTGATGCAAGCACTGGAAGCACACACAGACAGCAATATGAACTTCAACCACAAAGTGTCCACACTGATATTTAAAGCCTATGTTGTGCACATGATAAGTCATGCCATCGTGTTCAGGGCTGAGGATTAAATTACAGCACTGTACTCGAACCTCATTAGAACACTAATAGAGTATAATGTTCTCTTTTGCATGTACCTCACCAGACAAATGTAGCAACTGGAGAGACCACAGGGATTTCTCACCAGGAAAACACAGGGTCTACAAACCATGCCATGATGTATGTGGATAGACTGAAAGCCATATCACTGTAATCTGTATCATATAAGATAAGGTGACATCTGCCTGGCCTCCAGGCCAGTTTCTGACCCTGCCCTGGTGAGAATAGTGCACATCCACAAATTAGATATAGCTGATGACATCAGTAGTGTCTGGTGAGGAGAATATGGTAATAAGTGTCTCACATTCTGGTGTAAAAGGTTCTCTCTAATGTCAAGCAAGTGCATAAACACATAGGTGCACTTGACTGCAGTGAGAACAGAACCCCTGTTTAAGTACACAGACTACAGAACTTTGCATGCAAGGCATGCACCACAGCTCAAGTCTGACTTGGACTGTCTCAGACAACACTTTATAGCTGATGACATCAGGAATGTCCGGTGAGGAGAATATGGTAATAGCAGTGCCCCACATGCTGGTATAAAAGGCTCAATGTCATGTCAGTCAAGTGCACAAACACACACACACAGCTGACTGCAGTGAGAACAGAACCCCTACCTAAGCACACACACTACAGAGCTCAGTACTTTACACAACCTCCATGGCACAAGCCTGCCTTTTACAAGTCTGCAGGACAACTTATAGTGGATGATATCAGCAGTGGATGTAGGAAAGAAGATGTCAGGAGGCCTGCATAGGTTCATAGGTTCATAGGAGGTTACTAGTCTAATGGCCCTAGTGCCTTTACAAGCCTAACCATGTAAAAACCCAAGTACCCTTATTGAGCATAGTTAGATGGTTCTTGTTAGCCAAGTGATTTTATAATCAGCACCGAATGCCTCTGTCCATGAAGGACATAGGTGCCATCCCAGGGTGAATTTATGATCAACCATCCAGTTGTCGAGGTTGTTCTTGAATAGGATCATTGAGGAGAACTAGATCACATGCAGTGGGAGCCTACTCCAGAGGAGCAGCAATTGCTGGGAGATATAGCTATCTCTCCAGCATGTTCTGTTGATGTCACTGGCTAGGTTGAGATCCCTGGAGCAAGTTATTCTTGTCCCATTTGATTTGTGGATATCCAGCATTTCCAGTAGAGCAGGGTGTGAGAGTGCTCTGTAGGCCAGGCACAGGTCACCTCTCAGCAGCCTGTATGATACTGAGTACAGTGACAGGGCTCAGTCTTTCCATGTATGTCATGTTTTGGAAGCTCTGGATTCTCCTTGTCGGAAACCTCCGCGGTTTCTCCAGTTGCTGCAGGTATTTGGTAAGGTACATACAGAAGGGAGCATTGTACTCAATTAGTGGTCTGATAAGGGTCAAGTACAGCAGAGCTATGACCTTCATCTTGGATGTGATGTCCATGTGTATAAGGTGCACAATGCAGAATGTGTGTCTCACTACTATGGACAGATAGTGATGAAAGTGTAGATTGCTATCAACATGTGTTCCCAAGTCTCACAACACTGCATTTGAGCTTAGAGGGGTGCTATGTATATCATAATTATCTGGGGTACTTCTTTGCCAAAGGGAACAATGAGGAATTTTTTGTGTTAAGTTTCAGTCCATGACTTTGGCACCAAACATCTGTCTGTGTCAGCCATTTCTGTAATATGTTAACATCACTGGGGGACTCTGTATGGCTGCAGCCAGCTGACACTCATCTGCAAACTTGGAAAGCCACAAGCCATATACCTTTGCCTGGACTTCAGAGAAATAGTTTCCAAACAGTAGAGGCCCCAGCACAGATCCTTGTGGTACTCCACTGGTTACTGGTCTACTGGTGGAGGTGGACTCCCCAACTTTGGCAGTGTGTGTTCTGTTGGTGAGCCAGTTGGCTATCCATCTATTAATGTATGGGTTTATCCCCAGATGGGAGGATTTTCTCTATGATACCTGAATGGGGGATTGTGTCAAAGGCTTGGCTAAATCAGCATAGGTGGTATGTCCTGTTTTCCCTCATCCAGGGCTTTGGGGACATTATCAAAGATGTCCACTAGGTTTAATAAGCAAGATCTACCCCTGAAAAAAAGAAACTGGGTCAGGTCAAGAGTGTTGAAGGTCACCTATGCCTCTGTGGATGAGGTCCACAATGATTCATTCCATAGCCTTGTAGATAAGCCTGGTTATGATTATGGGTCAATAGTTCCCACTGTGAGTTGATGGAATTGTAGACATGTTCAACAGTGAAGATAGTCCTAGTTCTGCATGTTACCAAATTGATGTGCATTGCGTATCACATAACATAGGATCATAGGAGATTACGAGTCTATTTACCCAGAGTTTATTTTCAGCCTAAGTGTTTCATCCCAATGTAATACCATAGAAATGCTAGTCAGTACCCAATGCTGCATTTAGTGATGACTGCCCATGTCCAGGAAGTTTGTGGGCTCTATCCATGGTAAGAATTTATGGTGCCCTATCCAATCATCCAGGTTCCTCTTGAACAGTGTTATTGAGTTGCTCTGTTTCACATGCATTGGTAGCCTGTTCCAAGGGCATGGCAGTTGCTGGTAGATAAATCTGCCCCCCCCAGCATGTTCTATTTAAGTTGCAGGCCATATTTAGGCCATCGGAATGGGTATCCCTATTCCCATTTGATTTCCAGATGTGCAGCAAGTTCATTAGGTTTGGGTCATGATTGCTCTATAGGTCAGGCATAAGTCTCCCTTAAGAAGTCTATAAGATATGGAGTATAGTGACAGGGACTTTAGTCGGTCTGTGTAAGGCACATGCTGGAGCCCCTTGATCTTCTTTGTTAGAAACCTCTTAAGTCTCTTTATTTGCTGCAGGTGCTTAGTACAGTACATGCCAAATGGGCTATTATACTTAATTATGGGCCAGATAAGTGACCTGTATGGGGGATTATAACTTCTTTTGTTGAGGTGATGCCTTTACTAATCAAGTGTGCTACATAAAAAGCTTTCCTTACCACAGCAGACACATGGTGGTCAAAGTTAAGGTTGCAGTCAACTTGTGATCCCAGGTCCCTTACTACCTCATGGGTACTTAGGGTATTTTTGTTGATTTTATAGTGTGAGGGGATATTGTTTGTGCCAGAGAGAATGATGATGTATTTCTTTGCATTCAGCTTGAGACCATTGCTAATACACCAGTTGTTGGTCTGCATGAGACCCTCCTGGAGCATAGTGACATCATTTGGGGATTCAATGATTACACCTAGTTTGCAGTCATCTGCAAACTTGTTCAGCCACAACCCGCTAGTTTTGGCCTGAACTTCTGAGAAGTATATACCAAACAGTAAAGGTCCCAGCACTGACCCCTGTAGCACCCCACTGGTAACAGATCTGCTGGTTGATGTGGAGTCACCTACTTTGATAGTGTGTGTCCGGTTTGTGAGCCAGTTGGAAACCCATCTTACAATGAAGGGGTTTGCATTCAGTTTGCTAAGTTTATTGCCAATGCCTGCATGTGGGATTGTGTTAACAGCCTTTTCAATGTTGAGGTATGCTATGTGCACAGATTTGCCCTTATCAATGGCCGTGGTCACATTTTCAAAGAAATCCACCAGATTTAACAGACAAGATCTGCCCTTCACAAAGCCATATTGGGTTGGATCCAGAATTTGGACGTTACATATGTCTTTATGTATGAAGTCCATAATGATATGTTCCATGGTCTTACAGATGAGGCTGGTCAGGCTTATGGGTCTGTAATTCCCTGCTTCTGTTGCTAGGCCACCTTTGTGGAGAGGAATAACTGTTGCTGTTCTTCATTCTCCAGGAACAAAGCCTGTGGTTAGGCTATGATTGAAAAGGGTACTTAGTGGTGATGCTAGTTCATGTTTTAGTCTCTTTAGAAGACAGCCTGGGATGTCATCTGGTCCCATAGGGGCTATATTTTTTGCCTTAGACAAGGCTTTGAGGACTTGTTCTTCGGATATGTAAAGTGGAGGGGAAGTTTGGGAGAAGATTTGTTGTAAGTTAGGAGGGAATAAGGGAGTGAAATTTTCTCCAAACCTATCATCTAGCTGGTTTGATATCTCTGTGGGCTCAGTGTGTGTGATACCATTTGCCGTGCTTGGGTCCTACCCTTTAGGTTACATATGTAGCTGTAAAAGGCCTTATGGTTATCCTTGGCTCTATTTGCTAAGTTTCTCTCAATGGAGCCCTTGGATGATTTGATAAGGGTTCTAATTTGCTTGTTGAGGCTGAGGAGGGTGCTTTTCCATTGTTGGGGCCTTGTGTTTGTTTTCTTAGACAGCAACTTTTTGTATTTATTGTAAAGTTTGTTGATGTGGGATGTCCACCATGGCAGCTTGTTTTTACTTGGGGATATGGCCAAGTTTATACACTTATGCAAGTGATTGTACAGGGCTTTAGTGTAGGCTTCAGTGTAGTTCCCACTTCCAGCTTGGAGTGGAGCTGGGAATGCATTTATACCTTCACCTAGAAGGGTATATTTTGCCTTGGTGAAGTTTTTTAGTCTGATTTGTGAGTTCTAATATTAGTGTCAGCTTGAAGGTGACTGATTTGTGATCAGTTTTAAATAATGAGGGTCCGACAGTTGTGGCAGTGCATCTATTTCACATGTTGGTGAAGACCTGATCCAGAATTTGTATTCCCTTTGTTCAGGTATGGGCAATTTGTTCCAGGACATTTGAATTAACAAAGTCAAGGAACTTTTGCACTAGCAAGTTAGGGCTAGTGTAGGCTTCCCAGTTGATGGTGGGATAATTGAAATTCCTTGTAACCAAACACTTCCTCACAAAACACCAAACAGATTGCAGTCCCAGTCAACAATAAAGGATGTCTTCTAGAGTTCAATCAAATGCAGCCAGGAATACACCAAAAATAGTTTATTGCACAAAACGATCCATAGTAGTAAAAAAATGATAGTCCTGTATGCAACCAGAGCCTTAGATTAAACGCTTTCATCTCCAATCGGAGACTTCATCAGAATCCTAATCTAAGGCTCTGGTTGTATACAGGACTATCATTTTTTTACTACTATGGATCATTTTGTGCAATAAACTATTTTTTGGTGTATTCCTGGCTGCATTTGGTTGAACTCTAGAAGACATCCTTTATAATTGAAATTCCCCATAACCAGTGTATTCAGTAAAATTTGGATTGTCTCCATTCTGATATTACTTTATATAGTGTAGTTGATATAGTTGTAAACAAGTACTGAGACACCATTTTTGCAGTGCATGGGGGTAGGAAAAACATGGCTGCATTGCAAATATGTGACATTGTTAGATGGAGCATTCATTTTGTTATGTTTCCACATGTAACTTCACAGCATACAAATAAGTGGACAGTAAACAGCACTAGTACATGATAGTATATATTTTGCATAGCATAGCAGTGAGCAATGGGTTTGTGCAATGGTTAGCTAAGTGTTTGTGCATCCAAAATACACATTTCCACTACTTTCCCTGTTTGCACATAGTTAAGCAGTACGCAAATGTGAGCTGCATTGCTAAAAGTCTGAGAGTTAGTACTGAGTCTATGAAACACACCTGTTACTTAGCTGAATCTGTGGCAGCAGGTGAAAATGCATTAGCACATTTATTTTTCAGACCAGATGATATTGGATTCAAATCCAGGTGTATCTAATACTTTTAAATAAAGAGCGATAATGCAATGATATTAATTCTTTACAGTACATATGTTGCTGTGTGTTGGCATAGCACACCAGGTTTAAGAGGCATTGTAAGGAGATAACTGCACCATTGTGGGGCTGCTCACCATCGCTTAGCATTGATGTGTGATTCCAAATGCCACACAAATATGGAGGCCAAAATATGAAGGGATCCATTGCTTTTACTGGTACTTGTGTGTTGTATGTGATTCTATTTTTTGACCAAATTATAGATGTTAAAATGGGGTAGATAGGAAAGTGGTGAGATGGGAGCAAGCAGGGGGAAGAACAAAGGGAAAGCAATACAGGAATGTGTAGGAGATTGTTAGATATTATGAATATAAGGCTGAAATTAATTCTGTTGTAAATATGCTGAAAGATAAAGCATAGAATAAAACGTTTGCTTGAATATATGTATAGAGTTTAGCAATGCAAAATGTGCATTCATACTGTATGTATAACAGACAGGCTTCTCTTCACAGCATCAAAAAGAAAAAGCTTAACAAAGCAATATTGGAAAGCAAGTATTATATGATTTTCTCATGTTTGCAGAACAAATATCTATTAACAGACATCCTATTTTATAAACTCAGCAATATGTGATGTTTTTCCAGTAGGAACAAAACAGACGTTTCCTTTCATACTTCTGTTATTCTGATTGCGTGCATTTGTACATTTTCACATCAGCAGAACTGCTGACAGCACAATAGAAAAGTCTAAAACAGACATTATGTGACTTCCCACAGAAGGCCAAAAATATACCAAGAGGAAATAACATCTATGTGCGTGACTAGCGCTCTACATAACTATTATAGTAATGGCTGTCCGGTGCTTTAGCTTTCCTCTCACAGTGTGGTTTTCTGGTTACTAGTTTGTTTTTTCGCACTGTTCCTCACGTTTTGGTTATTATAGTAATTCAGTTATGTGAGAAAGGGACAGAGAGAGGTATTTTGTAGAAGTCATCATTCATATCTGTAATGAAGGAAAACTTTGTAAATATATGCTACAATCTGACAGAAAGAGTATGTGTCATTTGTTATAAAATAAGTTATTTGTAACTGTGCTTATAGCTGCAAAATATATTTCTTTATCAGTGTGCAATTTGAAAGGCTTGGTGCTTTAAACAGACTACAGATGGAGTCATACAAAGCTCTGTGTCTCTGATTCAGCAGTAAACTGACTGTGTGTCTTAAGAAGACTTTGGATCCAGCACAGCATAGGAGCAGAGCACGCAAATTAAAATAAAATTTTCAGAGGTAGGAAGGTAAGAACCATAGCTATCCATTTCTTCAACTGTGAAAACTGATATGTGCAGAATATAAGCTGCATTTGGACTGGCACCTCAAGAGAGAGTGGTGACTATGACATGATCACGTTGTATAGCCAATTGGAATGACTCAAGTGTGTCAAGAAGGGACATGTATGAAATGGAGAGCTACGCATGGGACAATATATTTTTGTGGGACAGGTCTCCATTTTTTTGTTTAATTAATAGAGGAATGCTGGGGAAGGGGCATAGTTATTTCTGGATCAGGTAAGTTGGGTAGATAAGAAAGTAAATGCAAACAAACAAGACAAATGAGACAAGACACGGGGACAGTGAGGCAGACAAAAGATTGGGGACATCATGATTGGGGTGAGGGAGGGAGCAGCACAGGCTCATGCCCATCAAACATGGAGACAGTGAGAACTGAGTCTTCACTCACTGGACTGTCATCACTGTCCCCTTACTCTGCTGGCAGCAGGAGTGCTTGATGTCTTCACCTCCAACATACCATGAGGGACAGCAGCTTATCCACCCAGCATAGGTGGACACCAATGTTGCAGTGTATAACCCTATGCACCAACCCTGGCATCTCCTCTCTGCCTCTCCATTGCTCTTGGAAGATACCACAGCAGCAGCTGTCAGGTTACTACCTGAGGGTGCAGGTAGTGCAGGGACATCAGAGGCAGTGCTAACAGGTTGGGTCCCAGACGTGCTGGACATCTGTGCTGGAGCTGGTGGAGGAGAGATAGACTGATCCACTGGGGCTGGCCTACCTCGGTGTGCTGTGTAGCGTTCAGTGATTTGGTTCACATGGATGACATGAAGGCATTTTGACAACGCACACATTAGAAAATAAAAAAAGAGAGATAAAGGTTGGGGTGAGAGGAAAAAAAGAGGAAAAATTAGTACCATCTATGTGACATAAAATGGATTAACACAATTATACAACTATCTGATGTGATGTATTTAATTATACATCCTAACAAATACACACAATAACAATAGTTTGCTGAAAGTAATCCTTGAAATGTGCATGTATTGCACCTCTGCCTGTTCCATTTATACAGATTAGTGATAACAGCAGGGCATTTATATCATTTGTATAGACTTTAATTTAATGCAAATATTATTAAAGAGATGAAGTATTGTGTTGTTGTGTCTCGTAGAATTTGAACCCAAACCCTCTGACTACAGTCTTTATTTGACACCTAAAGTTGGTTTGTGCTACACACTAATGTATGCATACTTACTTTTACAGTTAGGATATGCATGCTCAATTTGTTACAACTGTATAAAAAAAACTATCATTAACTTTTAAAGCTACAATAATAATTATGTTGTGCTGCATACACACCACATGCTTCCTTCAGTCTGTGCATTTGAGCAGCATGAGCCCATCTCTTGAACTCAAGTTTGGCATTAGCTGGGGAAGGAACAAAAAAGCATTATGCATACCAGTCTTGTCTAAATTTAGCTTTGTAAGTATTACAGATACTCTCTTTTTATCATACTTATGTAGCTGTGTGATGTCCGCAGTTTCAAACTTAGTCACCCAAGGGTTGATGGTATCCCTTTTGTGCCTCTGTAGGTCATTAAAATAATGCCTACACTGTTCTCAAGTGCGTGAGCTGCCAGTCACACTGGATAAAGCTTTAGTCAAAGTAGTCCAAGCCTCAGACTTGTACTGAGAGCCAGAATTGTCCCCCTGCAGAAAACTTTGGCTGTGGTGCTTTACCAGGAGTCCAATAAAAATCCTGAACACCCCACCTCTGTGCCCTAAACTGGTCAATTCCCCACTTACTCCAGATATGTCTAAAATCTGAACTAGTGCAATGGTAACTAATGCTTTCCTGCCAATTCTAGTTATGGCATTTACTGGTAGTGTGCAAATCCAAGCAATGATACAAGCCATGTTTGGGCAATGTTAAACAGAGAGCAGCAGTGCCAAGCAAGTTGGAAATACATTTTTTAAGTTGGAAGGTTAATCTGATACTTGGCCTTAGTTTGAGGGTGTTTGCTGCTGTAGCTTGGAAATATATATATTGAACATTGGAAGATAACTATTAAATGAGGGGGCATAAATGTCCTGACCTGATGCATTTGTTTTTGGCTTTATACACTGATAAAATTGATTTTTAAAGTGTGGGATTCAAACCTAGGCATAAGGGACAAACATTTTCTTCCAGTGAATTCATTTTCAATCTTTGCCACAGAAGAAGTGCTGTTCAGACATAGTCGGGAATCATTCATAAATACAGCTGACAATTTGAGGTGTTGCACATGTATGTGTGTGAGCTGACAAGGTTCTTGTATATAGATCCAGTTGTGCATGTGTCTTATGTAATTGTGAATGCCGTCCAAGTCAAGATAGCAGAATTATACTTAGATTATTATAGTAGACAGTATACCCTCAGTCATACATCTGAAAACACAATAAGGGTGTATTATCCCTCATACATATAATTCATATCAGTTTTACTATCTAAAGTGTTATAAGTGAGAGTGTACATAATGGGAAGTGGATCAACAGTAAAACTGTCTGGAATATCCTGTATTAGAATCCAGGACCATGTGTATAATAAAATTACTTCTATACACTTTGTAAGTCTAACCTGACACACCTACTGGAGATAGGGAAGTCTGCATTGCTTTTGTGTTTTCCTTCTCCCTACCATTAATAGTTCACAGCTGCAGTCTTTTAGCAACAAATACTGAGGGAGTGCCTGCACTATGTTTACATGGAGGCAAGTATTTGGGGTTCAACAATTCTAATGAATTCACATCTGATATGCATCTTTGCAATGCTAACGGCCCTGAATCTACACCGTAAAAAGGCAACCATGAAACTAGGGAACCTATAGGTGAGGATACTTGTTTATGTGGAGAACACAGAAGAGGCTATTACTTTGAGATATATCTGCACAGAAGACTACTGAACTGGAGAAGATATGCTTGCATTTTTTAGCTATATACTGCAGATGCTGAAATGTCATTAAGAAAAATCTGTTTCATATGTGTATATATATATATATATATATATATATATATATATATATATATATATATATATAATATAAATATGGATTCACTTCATAATCTCGAAATACTAAAATATTGAATTTCAGTATCTCGAGACCATGAAGCCGAACATCCATATCTCCGAAACCACAAAGCCGCGAAACCACAGAGCACACACTACACAACACATACAGACACAAAAACCCATACCTCCTGACACCCTAAAAAAGCAACACAACACACATGCACACAACTAAAAAAAACACACACCTAACCTTACTATATGCTACACCCCCCTGCACCCCCTACACCCCCCACTAATATATACTAACTCCGAGGTCGCACTACACTCCATAACACAGACAACCCAGCACCACACATTCTGCCCCCCTGCACAAACACACATCACATACACACAAACACCACCACCCCTAACACTAACACACTCACATTCTTACCTACCCTAACCTATACATAAAACTCCCCAACACACTCAAAAACACACACACCCTCCCCAAAACCCTAAACAACACAACACTTACCTAGCGCACTATCTGTATTGTGTGTTCAACATTTCAGATTCTACATTTCCGGGTTCACGATTTCCGTCCATTCGACTTTATGGAATCGAGATACTGAAATATTTCGAGATTATGAAGTGTTTCTATATATATATATATATATATATATATATATATATATATATATATATATATATATATATATAAAATCATTAACTGCTTCTGATCTGTATACATACTTACAAGTGTGCTGATGACATGGCGTGTTTGCCGGCATTTCAAAGGTATACATGATTGATAATAGCTTAAAATGGAATGTTCTGTGTTAAATATGTGCACATGTTTCAGGGGCAGTTCATTTCATAGCTGTTTTAGCATTTCACTGAAGGTTTGTTAGTAAAATGTGTCATTCACCTCTTCTTTTCGGGGTGGGGGAGCAAAGCTGCATTTTGACACAAAGATATGTTGCTGTTGTTACTCTCTCTTGCTTTGCATCCAACCTTTCTTTGTGTGTGAATGCTATATGTTATAACTGCACAATTCATGTTGGTCATATTTCAAATATCTAGACTGTTTTTTGTTTCTCCAGTAGGTAATACTGAAATGCTACCTTTTCTGTTTTATCTGGGAATATGTATGTTTTTTAGTTATGTGATAGTCATGTGTATTATCTTTCTGTTGTATTTTAGGACACCTAGGACTATGGCACCCAGGTGTCTCAATCCCCAAAAAAACAACTTTCAGTGACCCTAAGAATCAGGTCATTGTGAAAGCTTTTAGGAGACATGTTGCCTTTCTACTTGCAAGGGGACGTGGAGATATGTCAGGCAGAATGCAAATTTTGCAGCAGATAGTTGCAGATGTGAATGTACTACATGGTTACAGCAGGACATATGATCAGGTGCACCATAGGGCCATTGACACAATCTCACTGGCACAGCGGAGAGCAGCTGCAGTGGCCCGTGATCAGATAGGTACTTGGGGGGCTGCTACACAGTCACCACTAACAGCAAATGAACAGTTCCTGTCCACTGTCAGGGATCCAGCCAACTCCCAGTAAAGTGCAGAACAGCACGTCCTTGACATTGGTGCTACTGTTTCAAGGACAGTAAGTATGTCCCAGGAGGAACTTCCTGGTAGGCTTATGTATCTCAATTGTTCTATACTCTTATACAGTAAAATATTTACATCAGTATGTTAGTTCTATTTAACAAGAAATTGGTTGGGAGGGGGATTGTAGATTGCCACAGTTAACAGCACATTCTGATTGATTACACATGGACTTAGGTTGGACTTGTTATCCAAGTTCTTCTTGAATGTATAGTTAATAGACATATAAAGGTTAAAAGTTTTAGCCCCTGTGTTACTGTTAATTGTGATGATGTCCTTACCTTTTGCTTAACTTCTTCCAGGATAATCCAGCATAGGGATCCTACAATCATCTGCACATAGTAAGCCAAACATTTTTATGTCAGTACTGATGAGCAATTCAAAGCAATCTTTAGTTTGTGATGTGAGTGTCAGGACTGTTGTGTGTATTGCTCTCCTGTCTGTAATAGTGACACTGCTGTTAGTTTATTAGCATATATTGAACTATAGTATTGCAGGTATTTAAATTTTTGCTGTGTTTGTTGCTTATTATCATAGGTGATCCCGACAGTGGAAGTGTGGGACTTGTACCACCTGATGTTAGAGTATCAGCAGAATCTGATAATGATGGTGGCCAAACAGAGCCACTGTTGGGGGGGGGGTGCAGAGGTTGAATCTAGCACTGAGCTTGACATACAGCCATTCCCTGTAATTCCATCAGACACAGCTAGTAGGCCTACACCTACCCATTCTAGTGAGCCCTTAGATATTGGATAGGTGGAGGGTGAGAAAATCAATCAGGGAAGCGTGGTTACTGTGGCTTCAGTGCCTGTTGACTCTGGCCTTAGCCAAAGTGTGGGTGAGGTGCTACACAGGAAGGTTGTTAGGGGTGCTCAGAGGAGGCCTGCTGTCTATCCTCTACCTGATCCAGGTGTCTCTTCCCATGCCACTCAATGTATGTTTAGGACTGTCATTGAGGCACAGTCATGTTGCCATAGGTCCTCCAGAGAAATGTGTAGGATTGTAGATGTGGCACAGGCTGACATGCATGACTACTTTCACAGTGTTGCCAATTCAATGGATCAGATAAATGACACATTGGAATGGGCGGTGTCTGTGATGGGATGTCTGTTGGAAGGGGAATGGCATCCTTGTGGGTGTTGGTCAGCTACATCATCAGCTGCTAGCTGATGTTGCTATGCCTGATCCTGGTCCCATAGTGAGAGCACTGCTCCATCAGTGGTTGAGCTGTTCATACCCAGACATGGCAGGCCATGGGTTTATGGTCCTGGGTGTCCTCGTGAGGGGAACTAGTCCAGCAGACATCAGTCATGTTCAGGTAGCAGCAATGTATCTGACCATGGGCGTGGACATATGCCAGTGCAACTACTGTCAGAGTTAGTTCTCGTGGTTGGGTATAACAATGATGAACTGCCACCTCTAACATGCACACCTCACATCTGTCTGACATACCAAGACATAGAGGTAGTACTGAGCTTGGCTGTATTCATGCAGACACTCTCACACCAATTTCACCTGGAGGACCCATACTGACACACACACAACAGTTACATGGTTCAGCTGTGAAGCTTAAAGCTCATTTTTGTCTCACTGGCCATTTGTTACTTTGCCAAAGGTCTGCCTCCTTATCTTTCTTATTCACTCACACTCACCAACCTTCTTTTATGTCAGTCTAGGCTTCTTGCCCTCCCATATAACACCCTGTGCAAGTGATGATATCTGTGCCATATCCCTGTTTTCTATCTTTTGGATTCAGGGATACATAAAATTTGTGTTTGATGTTCAAGGTGCATAGCTGACTTGGTGCTTAGCATATCTGCATTTGTGATGTTGAACTGGTAATTGTACTTTTGACATATAGTCTTAGAAGCGATAGCATCAAACATTTTTTGCATCAGTATTGTGAGGGTTGTGAAGTCTGAAACTGAAATGTGTCTCATTACTTTCTAACTTCTCTCGCTAATGATTTTCCAGTACAAAAGTATGGTGCTAAACTGAGAAAATTTAATGACTATCAGTACTTTTGACAGGTATGACAGTGTGAAGCTTTGATGCCTGAGGCCTACTACTTGATAATGGTCACATACATATAAGTCAAATAACTCTCTGCTGTCACATGTTAAAGTCATTTCTGTACTAATCACCCACATTTTACTTGCTTACACTACCAAGTAACAAAATGCAAGGATATGCCATTAATTCGTATTTATTTATCTTTATTTATTTTACATTAGTTTACCGGGAAAGTCCAACTGGGATAAGACCCATTTTCAGAGGAGGCCCAGGGAGAAAAGCTCCACATATAGAGATTATACAAAATGTATATAAGAAATTATACAAAAAATATACAAGACATACAGTACACCAGAAATTACACTCTATGCTATTATAGCTGACATTTGTACTATATAATTATCTGATATAATTCCTTATTGTAGTGTAGACATTGTAGTTTCTCAAAGTAAGCTGAGAAAGGATTTGTTGGGGGGAATTGGGCAAAAAAATATGAGGTTACAGATTATCTAGACATAAGAGAGAGCATAAATTATGAGGTTGTTAGGGAAGAAGAAAAAGTATGACCAGAAGCTATTAAAACTAGTTAGGCTGAAGTAGTACAGGAACAAAGCCGGGTGTCATTAAGATAATTTTTAAGAATGTTTTTCAGTTGGTTGGTATTTATGTTGGTTCTGATGCTGTGAGGTAGTGAATTCTTCCTTGCTGCTACATGATCAGAAAATAGGGAGTCCCCTGCAGTATTAGCGGAATTGGACAATTGTAGTAGAGATTTATTTGTTGAGCGAAGACTTCAATTTGTGGTATGGGGCTGGATAATATTTAGAAGGGCAGGGTTTTTTCAGGTTGATATACTAGCTTGTGTGTTAAGGTTAATTGGCTATAGGATAGAGGTTGTGGGAGGTCTAACCATGGGAGTGTTTTTAAGGAGTGACAGTGGTGGGTATGATGTGAGCAGTCAGTTGCAAATTTAGCTATTTTATTGTAGCATGTTTCAGGTTTAATTAAATCTGGCTTTTTAAGGCTGGAGAGAATTGGGTAAGCATACAGAAGTGTTGATAGATGATGGGTTCTAGCAATGGCAACTCTAGAGGTGTTAATTAGATACATTTTATTTCTATAAAGAGTACCCATTTGGTTGTGAACTTTCTTAATTGTTTGTGCTATATGTAGGTCAAATCTTAGACTATCTATTATTACTCTTAGTAGTTTTGTTTGTGAATCAGCATTCATTTTATTATTATTCCTAGCTGTGATGTAGAAGGTGCTGAGGGAGGAGAAAATCTTGTGGGTTGGAAGTTCATGAGTTTTGTTTTACTGAGGTTGAGTATGAGCTGATGGTTAGAGAGCCATAGCTCGGTATCTGAGACTGATTTTTAGGTTATATCATGGAGGTGTTGTAGGTTATTAACTGCGGATATAAGCATTGTGTCATCTGCATATTGGATAGTTGAAGCCAGTAGAGTAGCACTATTGTAAAAATAGTGAAGAGTAGCGGCCCAAGAATTGAGCCTTGAGGTACTCCTAGCATAGTGGGAAGAGGGGGTGATAGGACATTAAGCCATTTTACAGATTGTTGGCGGTCCTGTAGATAGCTTCAGAATCACTGAAGTGCAGAGGGGCTGAGGTTCAGTTTGGAGAGTGTATTTAATAGTTTGGAATGGGAGACCATATCAAAGGCCTTGGACATGTCTAGGAAGGTTGCAGAGACTATTTTACCATTGTTTATGAGTTGGTTGATTGTATTGGTGAAAGTCAAGAGTGCAGTTGTGGTACTATGATGGGGTCTAAAACCATGTTTCTAGAATGTTGTTGAAGGTAAGATAATGAATCAGTTGGGAGTGGATACATCTTTCGATGAGGTTTAGATAGTGGAGAGAGAATGGTGATCGGTCTGTAGTTGGTCAACTCTGTGGAATTTCTGCCTTTGTGTAAGGGGATAATGTGTGCAATTTTCCATATTCCATATTGCTGGGACATGTTGTTCTGCTATGAACCTGTTATGGACCTGTTAATAAGAATCAACACTGGATAAGATATGGCTTCAGCTGCTAGTTTTAAATATTCAACTGGTAACTTGTCAGCTGGTATTGAAGAGGATTTGAGTTTTTTAGTAGTTTTTCTAATGGTAGCTTTGGGAACAGGCTGAAAGGAGAAGGAGTTGTATTTAATAGTGAGAGATTTGGAGGCTAGTGATGGTTCTGTGGAATTACTTTTAATTAGAGAGAGTACACTTTCAGTGAAGTATTTATTGAATTCTTCTCCAACGGTGGTAGGAGAGTGTGGTAAATGCTGGTGTTTCTGTTGCAGGATATAGTAGAAGTTCTTTTTATCTAGGATGATTCTAATTTGCTGAATGCGATGCAGTTGATTTGGGTTTTACAGGTGAGCCATGTTTTCCAAGCTTTGTCTCTTTTCCTAAGGAGCATTCTGGCATCATTAGTTAGCCATGATGCGTATGTGGCCTTAATATGAATTGACCTGAGGAGCCAGTTTGTTTAGAATTTCTAAGAAGGTACTGTTGAAATAATGTACTGCAGCATAAAGAGGCAGTTTTTTTTTAGCAGAGACCAGTTACATTTTTTACAAATTTTGCAAATTTTACAAAACAAATTTCTGTTAGGGACCAAAATGCTGATTTTTATATCTGGATAGCAAAACAAACCTGACTCAACACCATATTCAAACCTTTCCGGGAAAAAAGGTTACCTTGTTACCTTACAGAATGCCAGAGTCACAAAGAAAAGCGGCACATGAAATAGTAAATAAATATATTGAAGCATGGATAACAGATGAGTCAAAAAAGAGAGCTGCTGTTTTAAATGAGTGTTTTCTTTAAACATATAAGACATCATCAGCATTTATCTATAGTCTTAGTACAATAGCAGTTGTTTATATACAGCTCTAGCTTATTCCAGAAAGCTAGAGAAGTTCCCCTGTACACATTGTGTTTATGCTATTCGATAAAATTTAAAGTAAAATTTATACATTGTATACACACACACACACACACACACACACACACACACACACACACACACACACACACACACACAGACACACACAGCAGAGTTGCTGACATGCTTCCAAAACAGTGTACCTCTCTTAAAGCTATCCCCTAAACCCAAATCTACTTTTAGCTTTGTTTAAATCTGCAAATCAAAATGCAAAAGTAAAGTTGAAACAGACTACATTTCAGTTTCATTACAATGTAGACAAACAATACTTTACACACTGCAAAGAAAAAAGAGAGATAGACATACTAATGCACCCAAGAGTATGCTATCCCTCATACAAGTCTCTAAGTATTTCCTAAAACTACAGCACAAGATAATTTATGCATCACACATCAGACCCCTCACACTTCACATTTGTTAGTTAACCAGGTCAGTATACTGGTACAGAACACTTTATAGCCGCAACCTTTTTCAAATGTGTGTGTGCTTCTGTATGTGTGCATGTGTGTGTGTGCATGCATGCATATGTGTGTGTGTGTGTGTGTGTGTGTGTGTGTGTGTGTGTGTGTGTGTGTGTGTGTGTGTGTGTGTGTGTGCGCGCACGTGCATAGGTGTGCATGTTATATGCTTGCATGTCTGTGTGTAAATGGAAACATACATATTCATGATAACAATAAAACTTAATCTAGTTGTGTGGTTTGATACTTATTTGAGCCAGAGTAGTGGTATATAATTTCTAAAAATGTATGCTTTTAAGGTAGTAACAAATAAGTTCTAGAACATGATGTTGATAGAATGGTGATAAGCAATCAGTTTTGAACCTGGTGCTGCTAGAGAGATTAGAAACATCTGCCAACATCACTATACCCACATCATCGATCTCTACAGCTCATGAAAATATTTCTTACAGCAACGTAATCACAATTTTCACATTTGCTCCAGCAGTGCTCATTGTTTTAATATCAAAGAACATAACTTAATTGTCTGTATTTATATTGTAATCGTTAGTTAGCACAGTATCCCAGCAAAATGATCTAATATATGACATAATAGAAGATTATGTTCAGATTTCCAGTCATAGCCAACCTGAGACAAATTCGAGACATCCATGTGAAGTATTTAATCCCACCAGTGTAGCGAAGAGTAGCTTTAGAGATGACTCTTAACATCCATGTCAAGGGCATACAAATAGTTTTGATGATCAATACCCAGTCATAATTGTTATAGTCCAGCTGCTTTAAATAATACTAGTTAGAAAGGAAAAAAGTGCAAGAGTGCAAAGTGTTTCATACCATTGAAAACCACAAACATTTAGTTTCTAATCACTTTATGTGTGGCAGCGTTGTGTACCTCTAATGGAATAACAGCTTCAAAAGCTATTAAATACTCCAGCCTGCCTTTTTGTGTGCAAGCAGTTTTACAGCTTTTAAAAGTTTCCATTTGCTGGTGCTTTTTTTAGTGGATATTATAGCATCCTGTAGCACAAGACTAGAGCATAACATGCAACTATATATATTCATTAAAACTCAATCCATATGCTGTCCCTTTTTTAAAACCTGATGGTGACTACAAGTTCAAGATCTTGCCTACACTAAAGAACATAATTCGCATCTTTCAAACTCTGATAACCTCCTTAAAATTGCACAATACTATTCCCTTTCTCCAACCTATTTGGGTAAACCCTAACTTAAAAATCAATAATAAAATGATTGATCTAACAAACTTCCCTATTGTTAAGAAAGCCATAGTTTGGCACTTTTATAACTCTAAAAATGTTGCCGAGGTCAAAGCTTTATTTGGTGCTCCTAACAAATATGATCCTATCTTAAGACAAATTAGCTCACTTATAAAACAAAAATTCTCTAACTATAGAATGAAGGAGCAAGACATTATAGTATCACAATCTATCATTAAATCACTCTCCCTATGGAACAAAATGATTTCGAACACCTATAAACCTGTGTCAAGCATTAATTATAATCATTCACTTCTATTTTCCAAATATTGGGACGGTATACAAGGAGAAATTTCTATGGAGTCTAAGTGCGAAGCAATCAATAATACCTTGAATCTAACCCCCTTCAAAAACCTAATTTACACTCAGCTTATGATAAACAACAATTCCTGCTATACCCCAGCAGTCTTACTGAAATTCAGATACAATAAAAACCTAACCTGTCCGTTCTGTTCCCTCCCACATGTAGATATACTTCACATCTTTTGGAGCTGTAAGAATATTTACAAACTTTGGTGTTCTCTCAGAACTCAGTTGGAAAAAATAGGATACGAAAAAAACACATTCTCTTGGGAAACTATGATTTTAAATATTATTCCTAAATCTCTTAAGGGTATCCATTGCCACATTTGTGTTACAGCCTGTGCCCTTCTCAAATATTTTATAGCCAAGAACTGGGTCAATCCCTCAACGATAGCTTGGGAAAACTTTACATCAATGGCAATCAAGTATATATCTGCACATAAGTTATGCAATAATAACAAAAAGAAAAAAGAATATTTTCAGAATTGCTGGTGTAGACTTTTTGACCTAATCCAAACTAAATAATCTTCCAAAATGTGGGTCACTAGCACTACATTCCAGGAAAACCTCCATCAGTATAATTTCTGGCCCTATAACCATTAGACATTGTTACCATCACACGGTAACTTTTGATTTTACAAAATATTTCGTTATATTATTTTGTTATCCTCTGGCATCCATGGTGTAAATATGTTGTAAATGGTATAAATAGAAGTACATGATGTAAATAGTTGTTTTTTATGGTTATACCCTCCTTACCGATTTTCTTTCTTATTAAGACAGTCATATATTCTTCCTTCCAAGCCACTTTCCATTTGTATCTCTAGACTTTGACTGTAATAGGTTATTGGGGGTCTTTACTGCTTATATTGGTCTCTAAGATGTAAGTTTCCCTGTAAGATAACTGCTGTTTTATAAATGCATAGTTTTTGTACTAACTGTTACATATATACCTATACTTTACTGCTTCCTGTAATGACTTACAGTTTTTCCTTTGTATGTTTGAAAAGTTTGAAAAATTCAATAAAAATATATTTAAAAAAAAAAAAAAAAAAGACTAGAGCATAACTGTTCTGATGGGTGCATAACAATACTTTTTATGTACTTTTTAGATGTCAGAGAATAGAAAGAACAAGGCTGATTTTGAGGTGTAATCAGTGAGTTTCATGTGCTAGAAGCTTTGAAGGCAGTACAATGAAAAACAGAAAGTAACATTTTTTGTGTTTATCAAAGCCAACCAACTTTAAAATTCAACAAGATATAGGGTACTGTGAGTTTAAAAGTTTCCATGTACTTACTTATAAAATGGTGGCAGAGTGGGACAGCAATTAGTGTTGCCCTCTCGCAGTGCTTCGTCCCCCAGTTTGGTTCTCAGCTGGGATGCCTTCCATGTGAAATCTGCATGTACCTCCTATTCTCTTATGAGTTTTGTAATGTGTTCTGGTTAATTCCCAAAGATGCAACAGGAGAATTTGTGATCTACAAATTGTCTGTAGACAAGTCATGTGTGTGTGTTTGTGACTGACATTCCATCCAAAATTAACTAATGTGGCTTAGGCACACTGTTTCAGGACTATGACCTTGAAATGGATAAAGGAAGTAATTAGTAAATTAATATTTCATGTATATAAATATTCTGCTTTTTGTTGATAAGGAGAAAGAGAGAAAGAAGGGAAAGATAAAAAGCATTTTTGTACATTGTTTAACAAGTGACTCTGAATCAGAGGTGTAGCCAGGCACACTCTTTGTACTCAACTGAGTGCATTTTTTCTGAGCATCACATCAACGTGGATTTTTTTAAGGCCATACTATGTCTACAATAGTCTACATGAATAACTTTAGCAACAGGTGAAAATATTGCTAATCTAAAAACAATATTTTTATTAGTTTTATGAGGAATAGCTGAAAATGTTACTTACGTTTATTAAGGGCTGGGGGGACAGCATTTTGAGAAATGTGCTTGTTTTTAAGTGATAGGTGCCCAAGGTGGGTAGCACTAAGAGCTTGTGAATACAAAATGGAATTTGCTTGCTACACCCCTTCTCTGAATATCTAACTTTAGAAAATATGACAGTAAGTATGGGAAGCACAAACCCTGTCTGCATTTGAGTGCATACAAAATGTGTACTATTTAAACACATACCTGGCATTTTTCTGAAGAATGGTCCAAATATAACAAATAAATTCCTACATTTTGCATTTTATATTTTAACACATACATTATGCACTTAAAATATATAAAAAAAAGCTAATAAAATTCCATCTACCAAAATGAAAACAAGTAAGATAAATAAAACATTTGGGTTCCGGTGTTTTATATCTATAATATATGGCACTGTAAATTAGGAAATATACTTGGAGATGACTTTGTACAGTAAAAAAATATCAAAAATATGCATGCCTAACATCAGACCCTGCTTAGTCATCACATATTATATACAAACATATAAGTGTATGTATGTGTGTGTCTATACATATATGTATATATATATATATATATATATATATATATATATATATATATATATATATATATATATATATATATATATATATATATATATTTATACATATATATATATATATACACACACACACACACACACACACACACACACACACACACAGATTTTTACATGTGTTAAACACATCACAGACACATACAGCATAGATGAATAGACAGGCTTTATCTACAGATAGACAGATCAATATATTTAGGTATTCATAATACAGACAAGGGTACAAGGATGGAGCTCACTGTTTAGTCATATAATGCCAGCTTTGTTAGAAAGTCTGCATTGAAATGTTCTGTCACATTATTTCCCAGACAGTTATCTTCAGGTCACTATCTGTCTTGTACTTTGCACAAATGTATTTCAGTGGGTTCACTGGACCCAAGTATTCCATTTGGAGGCAATTGGGGATAACTTGTATGTTAAGTGAAGTTAAATCACTTGCTCAGACTCACACAAGGCAAATAGGGGCTGATCACATTTCATATCCTGGACTCCAAGAAGCAGTTTCTTAACAGTTCAAAGTGTCTGTTTCTGAAGTCAGTGCTGAATATAGAGGATTGGGATCTGGTCTCTGAATCATAACCAGTTTATTATATGTTCAAGACACTGATGTCAATAAATCTGATCCTTAACATCCTTGTTGAGAACACATAGAGATGGTTATGACTGTAGACCTAATCATAGCTCTGTGTAATGCATGGACTTTCTCTGCTCCAGTTACAGAAAAAAATGTAAGACTGCAAAGTATTTTACCAGCTTTCATAGCCTTTGAAAGATAATAAAACAATGAAGTCTCACAGCAGACAAAAATGAAGTCCCCCCACTGTAGAAATAATGGCTTTAAAAGTTATCAGTTACTTCATTCTACCACCCCTTTTGTTTATAGGTCTAACAGATTTTAAAAGATATTTTATCATCTGATGCAACTCTTTGCCAAACAACATGGTGTGCTGGTTAGTTCCTAGAGCAAGACCCAGCACTTAGGTTTCTTTATTTGTTAAGCATCCCTGTGAGTTCTTAAGATCAGGTCTCATGTTAGTGACATCTCTGACAGGTTTATCTTTATCCCCAGTTTTAAAGTGTAATAACAACAGGATTTTTGTATAATTCTAAAGATGTCATTGTCTCCCTTTACTCATCCATTATTCGGATAGCCATTGATTAAAATGCCCCAAACACATGTAATAACTACAATGCCCACAATGATGCCTTACTAAGAGGATACAAGGCCTGAACAATATGCCCTACATGGGTCAGTTGAAACTCCTGTCACTATACTCAATATCCTACAGACTGCTACTAGGTGACATGTGTCTGCCATACAAAGCATCCTCCGACCCAATGCTGATGGTCTACAGCACATCAGCAAGTCAAATGGTGCCAGGAATACTCTACCTAGGGAGCTAAACTTCTTCTGCAACATCAACAGAATGGTTTGGAGGGACAGGTATATCTCGCAGAGGAACAAACTCTCCATCCATGTAAAACAAAGCTCATCTCTGTCCCTATTCAAGAGCAGCGTGAATATATGGATAGGTATTACAAAATTTACCTTGGAACTGCCCCCATGCTTATAATAGACAAAGGCAGCTCCTAAATGCTTCATCCCATACATGAGTCGTCTCAAATCATCTACGTTATGATTCCAGTTATTCTCACTAGGACTAATATATACTTATGTGGTAGGTAACACCAATCTAACATTAAATGGGATAGGTTAATTCAGTCACCAAAAGGGAAACTGGCTAGGCTTAAAATGGCCTGCAAGGGCACTAGCCTATTACTTACCTACATGTAGGTGTCTGTGAGAGACATCATTTGGTCACCAAAAATAGATGATTGATATGTGCTTGAGAATGACAATCCATGGTTATGGAATATTCCCTTTCCCCAGGGATTGTGCATTCTTGGAGTAAATATATATAATTAGCAGAGGGTGTGAGGGAGTGCAAGCGAGCTCATCAACATTCTATGTTTTTCCATTTTTATGTCAATATTTTGGACATTGACAGTGATTAATAGATTCATAAAAAGATAGCTAGATATACATCTATGTTTTGCCATTTTTATGTCAATATTTTGGACATTGACAGTGATTAATAGATTCATAAAAAAGATAGCTAGATATACATCTATCTCTCTCTCTCTCTCTCTCTCTCTCTCTCTCTATATATATATATATATATATATATATATATATATATATATATATATATATATAAAATGTGTGCGTGTTTGTGATATATATAAATATAGATCAATAGATATATGGATTTATGACATTAAATTCAAAATAAAAAGCATTGAGGAACAAATCATTGACTTCAAAAGCTTGACAAGAAAGTCCTTAAAAAAGCATCAGTCCTCACACTCCCTGTAATTATATATACCAACTCTGAGTTGCACTACAGTGGGGAAAGGGCAAATTCCCTGATACTTGCTATACTGCAGTCTGAAGCAGAAAAATGGTATGTTCAATTCGCAGACTTTAGATTAGCTGTACTGACTTTTTCTCTGTCCAGCGGAACACATTTACAACAAAAGGTATGTAACCCATATATATACATATACCCACATGAACACACACACATCTGTATCTATATTTAGCTATAGAGAGATATGTGACTTATTTCCAGATGCAAGAGAGTATATAACTAATCTACTGTCTTTAACTAACAGAAAAGTGTTAGAAGGACTGCTGATATCAACTACTTGGAAATTATTTGTAAATTTCAAACTTTTACATCTCTTCAACAAACACATGAGTATTTATTTAGCACAATAAAGTAGGTCATTCAATGCATTGTTTTGTATAATGTCTTGGCAATGATGGTACAGGATGTTGTATGTCACATGTTACCTAGGTAATAAAATGCATGCAAACATCAGTGTTAGACATTAACAAATACATGCTGTTACTCTGTATACACAAGAACAATGCACTACAGTCAAAGGCTTTGTCATCTCTTAGGCCAACACAGCTGCTGGAAAGGAGCTGCAACAAGAGAGAAATTTAAGTTTGTTTTCCCATGTCTAATGCCAAATCTGGCATCATTCCAGGGACAGTAAACAAATGGCAAATAGCTTACATTACAGAGTTAACTCTATAGCTGACCTGCAGTCATTTTTCTGAATTAAAGAAGCACTGCTATGTAGCTACCTCTTAATCTATACTGGGATATGTATTTTGTGTTACCACATGGTATACATCAGAGGGGATGAACCACAAGATACAGTAACTAGTAGAATAAGGTCCACATTGCAAGTCACAGTTTTAAGTAACCTTGCAAATAGCACACTGGAGGTTACTTCTCATACCTCTCTCTAATGTACTGACTTCACTGTCTGTATTAATAAATGCTTCACTCTTCAAATCCAAGTTAAAATGGTTAAACAGAAAGACAACCCACAGGCTGTCCAAACTACACAGTGATAGCAGTTACACTAATGAACCATTTCCATAAATGCTTTCCTGTACACATAATGAAATAATCCTAATCACAAAGAAGGTTAGGGTTTCTTAAACGTCTTTGATATTCTGGACTTATATACTACTTCCCTTCCAAAGCACAAGAAAATACCCAGGACAAAACTGAGTATTTAGTGAAACACCTGGAAATCATGGTTTATATACATGGTGGATTGTGGAATTTAGCTGGTTTAAATGCTGAATAAAGTATCAGTTGTCATAACAAGACATGCCACAGGATTCAGTAAACTCCGTGTAGGAATAGCATTATTCCTACATGGAGTGAATGAATCCGTGTCCGCATCCCTTTCTCTGCAGCACTCCTTACATATTAATGAAGACGTGCTACTGAGAGGGAGCTGTGGACATGGATACTGAATGAGTGCTAGGGGTGTGTGTTACAGTGCACCCTCTGCACTGACAAAGTGCTGTCGGCATTTTACAAAACAAAACAGTGTTTGCAGACACTGAAATACTTAATGGCAAGTGAAATCAATGCAGGAGGTGTGTGACAGTTATTGTCACACCCCCCCTGCATTATGAAAGTGCTATACGGCACTTTACATTAGAAAACAGTCTCCACAGACACTGACATTATGAATGGGAACTGAATGCAATGCAGGGGGGGTGTGTGACAGTTACTGTGACAACCCCTGCATTGTGAAAGTGCTGTATGGCACCATACCTCTCAACTGTATAGATTTTCGCAGAATGTCCAGATGTTTACCTCATAGTTTTGGTCTGTCCCACATACAATTACTAGTTTTATGGCAAATCACTGAGAACTGAAGTCCCTAAATAATAATTTGAGTTACAGACTTCGTATCATTCAGAAAATGCATGCTAATACAAAACTGGACATTCTAGGGAACAGTTTCTAAATATTGCCCTTACAAACTTAAAAAGTTGATAGAATGATAGGTATTGCATTAGCATAGATTTTCTAAAGAGTATGATGTGTGAAACTCAAATGTCTCTCAATATTTTCTAACTTCAGTCTTTAATGATTTGTCACTGATTTGCTAGGGAAACACAATCCTATGACAAACAGACCAAGAATATATGGCACAAATCTGGACATCACGTGAAAATCTGTAAAACTGAGAGGCTTAGGAATGTGAACTCACGTCATGTAGGGGGGTGTGTCACAGTATCTGTTACATACCCCCTGCATTGTAAAAGTTATGTACAGCACTAAAACAAGAAAGAGAGTGTTCTCAGACACTTAGCTAATAATGTGAAGGTTAACAGTTTACATCAAAATTAATGTTTATAATTTTTTTCTTATTTTTCCTGAAAGTTTAAGTATAGCTGAGCAGGTTTGCAGGGGGCGGGCCTTGCCCAGCAGTGCACTAAACTAACAGAGCTGTTCAAATTTCAGCTATAGAAGAAGCTATATACAAATATATAGCTGAGACATGGACAGCTCTCTTAGCTTAGTGGGTAGAGTCATGGCTTAGTAAGTAGTAAGTTCAACATTTGAATATCAAGACAGGGCATTCAGCTTTTACATGGGAAAGCAGTTTTATATATTTTTTTATTTTATTTAATGAAATAGTAATTAATATTTGATAACAACGGTAGTGTAGCTGGTCCAAATTCCCAGTGTCAGTGGAGATGTAAGGTGAAAACCCCCATTTAAACACAAGTGTCCCATACAGTAAGTCACAGCCCAAAGTAATGTAATGAAAGCACATAGAGGGAGGTCATGTAAATTATACAATGACTGGTCATTGATATTCCAAAACGAGCACCCTGATTGTTCAGCCCAATCAGCATGCCTGTTGTAAATCCTCGCATTTACCAATGGAAAAAGGTCCATTTGCCCCAACTCTATTCCATTGTTATATACTGTAATTTTATTTATTTTTTTAACAAACAAAAAAAAATGTAATCCAGACTCTGGACATAGTAGAGAGACAGGACAGAGACAATACAAGGAAAATCAGGTACATTATTCAAATCTAAAGACACATACCTGATTTTCCTTGTATTTACTCCATTCTCTCTCTCTCCTACCCCTAAACTTTCCATTATATATATATATATATATATATATATATATATATATATATATAAAGCAAAAATGGAGCAACAGATACCTTCTTTTCTGTGTTGCTTCCTTTGCAAAGCACTGATGTACTGGGTATGCATGGGAATGCAAGTTCCATATGCATGTGCAGTACATCAGAAAAAGCTCCAGGATACTGGAAAAAACATGGAAGGGCATCACTGCACTGGCATACAAAGACATTTATTTAAGAAAAGTAAATATTTTCTCTTAAATAATATCATTGTATAATAGCAATAACTGACCTCGTGGTTGTGGTATATTAAGATTTACCCATGGCTGCCTTTATTTAATCACTCGGGCTTTGCCCTCATTATTAAACCACAACAACCGTGGGTAAATCTTAATATACCACACCAACGTTCTCAGTTATTGTTTAATTAAATTATAAATACTTAATAATGTATCAGTAATGAGTAATTAATATTCAATTCTGACATCTTTTTTAAATGAAAACTTTTCTTTGCCCATAGCTCGGTTTTGCTAAGCACTGCTAAGCCAAGCTAAGCAATGCTTAAACAGGACTTGTCTGAACAATACTTAGCAGTGCTCAGCTCTGCTTAGCTGGCTTGAGCATTGCTAAGAAGTCCCATTCTAAGTAGTATTCAGCTCAGCTAAGCAGATTTGAACACTGCTAATCACTGCTCAGTATTTGCCACCTTAAGCACTGCTCAACTCAGCTTAGCAGGTTTGCACACTGCTCAGCTTTGCTTAGCATTTTTCAAAAAAGGTCCAATGATGGCAAAGGGCAGGAATATGGCCTTATTTAAACTGCACAGGTGGGAATACTGGCAGGAAAGTGATGAGGTTAAAACTACCAACATAATTGCAACAAAACCGATATTAAAGGTCATGCTGCTAAATGCTAGGAGTCTAAACATGAGACTGCACTCATTGAAAACACTCAACCATGGAAAATGCTGACATCTGCGCAGTCATAGAAACCTGGTTCAAAGCTGTGGAAAGCACCCTAGCCATACCTGGTTACTCATCTTATCATACATTCAGACCCCAAACTGTGGGTAGTAAAGCCAAAGTAGGTGGAGTTTCAATATATATTAAAGACATACACACCTCCTGACTGGTCAAACTGTATGATGCACAAGAGACACTCCAGGTGCAGTTAACCATTGACAAGACCCCTATACAAATCATAGCTAGCTACCGGCTCCCAAATCTGACCCAAGATGCCCAAACTGCCTATCTAGACCTCTTTGAATCTATCCAGATTCAACCCTTTACCCTGATCCTAGGTTACCTTAACTACCCAAACATAGACTGGCAGTACTACTCATAACAGAACACAAACAGCCAGAGATTCATCGATTTTGTAAATGCAAATGCTTTGGAACAGCTAGTCAATAACCCCACAAGAGGTGATAATATCTTGGACTTGGTGTTAATCAACATGAGTAACCACTGCAGCATCCCTGCAGTATCATCCTCCTTGGTAAGATCAGACCATAAAGCGGTCATGTTTGAAATCACCATCTCCAGTGACCCCCTCTCCCCAGGTAGGGTCAAACAAAAAAAATTTCCAAAGCTGATTACAGCCTCCTGAGGGATGTTATAAACAGCTTCACAACCCCCTCCCTCTCTCTAAGAACTGGCATCAGTATCCAAAACTATACCAAATTACTATATGAATATTTATATAGAGGCATGGAATCAGGAATACCTGACAGGACTAAATCATCCTCCGCAAGGAAAAGTAAACCTATCTGGTGGACAGCTGCAATAAATAAACTCTATAACAAAGGACCAAGAAAGAGCAAATGCCCAATTAGAAACAATCGCTCCTTAGCCTAAACAAGCATATAAGAGCACTAGTGAAATCTGCCAAACCAAACTTCAAGTCCAGATTGACCACATCTGCTAGAGGCAATTATAAGGCCTTCTTCACATATGTTCATAATCTCAAAGGTAGCACCCAGATCTGTTTAGAATTGGTGGTCAAGAACACTATCCCCGGGATTCATGAAGCTTGCGCCAGGCGCAGGCATAGCATAGGTGGTATAATGCCAAATATGGCTGTCGAGCAATTCAGGTATGATCCAATTCCATGTGCACTACCGGCGTATGCCAGAACTGCGAAGCCCTCGGCTTAGGTATGCTCATCACCCCATGCGCAGTGCTGCACCATGCAAATGAAGGTAAATAGCGATTCATGAAGTGGTGCAGGCGTAGCGTGAGCCCACGGAAATGTAAACCAAAAAACACGGTTTACATTTTCCCAAACAGAACATCGGAGCTATGGAAGTGGACCAGACTCATGTATTACAAAGTTAACATATGCCAATGGCTAAATACACAGCCAATGGCATAAGAAAAGATACACAAGACCTAAAAAAAAACATTTAATGTCATGTCCACAGTAATGCAAAGTACAACTGCAGGGCATGTGTGCGCAAACTGGAACACAAAGAAAATATATACAAGTGTCATAAAATCGCAATGTAATACAAATCAGGATTTCACCATAATACGCAATGGTATGCATGGTACACCACAACCAAGCTGCAAGGGTTGCTAAGGGTCTGTGACAGTGTTCGGCATGGTAACTATGAATTAGTAGTCAATGCCATGCAAATGAGGCAGGGAATACTGAATCGCAAATGTCCCACCAGATTAAGGATGTACCATACGGCGCAGTGCTATAACACCGAGGAGTGGCTCAGAGGTATACATGACATCAGCAGTGGGGTGTGCCACCATAGCTGTAAGCACATTGGAGCAATGCAAATCTGGCCTGGCCATTGCTAAGCAAAGCTGCAGGACAGGGGTGGGGAGGTAGGTATAGAATCATTTAGCTGAGAGCACACATGGTGCCCGAAAGCGCATGTGTACGGAGATGAAAACGTGCCCGAAACCCAGTAAGCGGATGGACGCGCTACGAACCATAGCACAAACAGGAAGGTCAGGGGAAGAAAAGAAGGAAATGCCGCAGTAGGGTAATTGGAGTACAACTGAGCAATTAACACCTATTAACTCACAGCGGGCAATCGACAGCAGCTGACAAGTCTACTCGCAGAAACCTGCATAACAAGATAGGGGAGGCATCGGATTGCAAAGAAAGGAGAACTGTCATAGCAGAGCAAATCAAACCTACAGTAGAACGGCAATAGAACACATTATGCAAGATAAGCCAGGTCTAGGAAAGTACAAATGAAAGCAGGCTGCTGGATGCATGCCAGAAAATTGTAGGTGAAACGTGAAGAAATGTAAAGGGAAGGGCAAAAGGTAATCCATGGCAGCCAAATGTAATTCTACACCAAAGGCACCACACTAGTAGTTCCTGTAGTAAAACACATAAGATACCCTATAGGTATGATCGTACATACACACCCTATGACATCATCGGTGTTCACAGCACAATAGTATAAAGTGGGAAAGCACCCTACACACACCTGTGTATTCCCAAACACTGCACCATAGGTGTAAATACATGGGGAACTTTTAAAATGTACATGTTGGGAGCTGCCATAGCTGTGATTCATCACCATGTGTTAGAGACTGACGGTGTTGTGGAGGATGATGCTGACAACCACCGCAGGCCCCGGAGGAAGAGAAGAGTGTTCAGACCAAGGGTAACCTACCAGGGGCTACATTATCTGGAGAGAGTAGAGCGTTACAGGGTGGACAGGGACATCTTACAACAAATAGTTGAGCTGTGCAGGCCACGCCTGAGAACCAGAAACAACAGAGGGGAACCCATCCCAGTGGACATGAAGGTATGTGTAAGCTTGCGAATACTAACCACAGGTACCTTTCAAAGGCCAACTGGAGATATAATGGGGATCTCACAGGCATCAGCATCCAGGGTACTACACCAGTTCCTGGATGCCATGTTACCACATGCCAATGAGCATATATACTTCCCCCGAACTCAGGAGGAGTTGGCCAGCAATATGCGTCACTTCCACCATGTGGCACACTACCCGGAGGTACTGGGTGCGATAGACTGCACGCACATACATATCAAGTCACCACCTGGTGAGCATGATAAGCACTACATAAACCGCAAGGGATTCCACTCCATCAAATGCCAGGTCGTGTGCAATGCCCAGGGCATTATCATGGATGTGTGTGCTGGCAGCCCTGGAAGCTACCATGACTCCCACATCTGGCATGCCACACAGCTGTATCAGGTATTTGTCAGGGGGGACATCCCACATGGCCACCTTGTGGGGGATGCTGGCTATGCACTGGAGCTGTGGATGATGACTCCTATCAGAAATGCACACACACCCATGCAAGAACGCCATAATGAGGCACATGCACAAACCAGAATCATCATAGAGTGTGTGTTCAAGATGCTGAAATCATGGTCCCGTTGCTTGGACACATCTATTGGAGCCTTGCAGTACTCTCCAGGCACGTGTGCCCACATCTTCATAGTATGTGCCATGCTACATAACATGATTCTGCAGAAACAGCTGCAGCAGGGACAAATTGGTGAAGGCCCTCATAGCCCACCGCAATTGCCAAGGCCATCACAGGCACAGAGAGATTCAGACCACGAACACCCTGTGCCAGCCCCAGTAGGTAGACGGAGGCATGCCCAATATGCCTACGCCTTGGCAAAGAGGTAACGTATAGCACATACTCTGACAGTGTAGGCCCCTATGGACTGACACACCTCTCCACCTGAATACACAATAAAATGGATGGCACACACACACGACCACCTGTAAATTGTAATGTATAGGTGGCCTACTGTGTGAATCCTACATAGGCAGCCCTCAAACATTGTACACACAACAGCTACTGGAACAAGGAATGTCAACACCTGAACAGTACATGCGCCTATCAGCAGATGTTGGTGCTGTGTGTATAGGTTCCTAGGTACATCGGTAGGTACACGCCCGATTGTCAAAGGCCATACACCAAACGAGGCAAACAGTGTCTGCTGTCGCCACAACACTGAGTAACCAACTGTCACTCAGTGGAGCAGAGGCAATCGCGGGATCACGTGTGTAAGCACTGTTCTGCACACACTCTGCATGGATTCCCTGCTGTGTTAATGAGAGGCTCCACATAATGTAATCATGGATGTTATGTCAAGGCATGGGGTGTACCCATGACAGGTATTCGTCACCCCAGCATGCTCCACCTATGTTCGTTTGAAGGTGTAGCACATTATCATGTGTGGCTCACTGTGATATACACACCCAATGCTGGAGCACATCCAGTAAACATCACATGGACATACCAGTAATTGGACTCACATATGTAAACTAGCTGAGTTACCCATGTGAGTGCAGTATGGAGTAGCAGCCATAGTATACTCCACATACAAAACACCATAACACATGTACAAATCCTAGATGGCCAAGTGGTAAATGCAGTGACCGTCGTGCATGTTCCCGGTCCCGCGTCCTACAAGGGATGTAACGTAATCCCAAAGGCACGAATAATGCATGTTGGATGCAGGTCATCAGATCATGTTTAGCACACGTTAGCGGGAATATGCGTTGCTCAGTGCTGGTAAGCGTTGTTTAAATATGAGTATACGGATATGTGCGAAACAGGGCTAAACTTCTCTGAATATCACACAGATCATGGTCAATGATGTCCAGAACAGGTGAAACCAACATTATTCACCCCTGTACTAATAGCACCTGCTCTGAGGGGTAAAACGACCACTGCCAGGATTAGAACACGCAATCATGTATACAATCACCTAACACTATGGTAGCCAAGATGTACCTACAGCAGGTGTGTAATGTGACAGGTTCAGACACAAACGTGCGGAGTCCAGGAAACAGTATACACTGACAAATACACAATGAAAGGTGTAGTTTCCCTGTCACTTTCCCTGTCAGATATATATATATATATATATATATATATATATATATATATATATATATATATATATATATACACATAGATATAATACAGATAGAAAGGGTGATAGAGAGATATATGTTGATATATATGGATATATCTGCAAATATATAGATAGGTCAACGACATTCATAAAACCTTGGAGGTACAAATAAATAGGACACCGCCAACTATGGAATGTGTCACATACTGACATGCATAACCACAAGGCTGAAAGACCGAAAGAACACAGTACCGGAACACTAGAACCGCGAGTAATATTATCATGATAAGAAGGGACATTTAGTTACCGCTGCCGGTGTTGCGGTCCACGTAGGTACTGTGTTCAACTGTGTTTGTGATTGCTGTAGTCTGTGTATGTGTGTGTTGAGGGTGCCATGTGCGTTTCCATGGGACTGTAATGTGTGTGTGTGTGTGTCTGCATCTTGTGTCTGCTAGTGCCAACTCAGAGGTAGATCATTATGGTAGGTGTTGTTATAGCTAGCCGTAGGCATACGGTTGCCACCTGTACCACATTAGGAGGGGCAGCCCCTCCCTGGGCAGTTGTGTCCTGACATAAAACATTACAAAGGGCAACTGTCTGAGATTGTAGGACATTATTATGTCCCATATATTATGTAATAGTTGCATTAAATAGTTATGCCTGTATGTAAGAAACGTAAATGTTACATGCAATATGATAAGTAGCCAAAGTCCTACAACAATAAGTATGTATTGAGGATAAAAGTATGTGCTATCCAGTGTACTGACCATGGGTATGTGTCGGCCTGTAAACACCGATGTGTGTCCCGCAAGTGTCCCACAATGTCCATTTGAAAAGGTGGCAACCCATGCCAAAGAGGTTCAGTTACCAACACAACTGCAATGACTGCAAATATCTGGGACAGAAATACACGGGGCAGCTGTCAGTTAGTAACATCCCTTTACATATCGCTGTAATTCTGGAGGTATGGAAGTATCAACCTCACCTGCATACTATATAGAAACCAATTAACAACGGCCCAATGTATAATCCCGTAACAAAAGTCTACTAACTGATAGCTCTTTAATTAGGGAAGGAGCCCACACACATATATGGAATATGTAGAAATGCAAGCCCCACAAACCTGTATATGCTACGTACACCCACCTACGTCCCCCACACACATAACTATAGCAATACAGACTGTAATTACAGCACAAACATCCAGTCAGTCAATTGCATCTGCAGAAGCGTTAACATACCTTGTGAGAGACACATTTAAAGGCACCATGTGAAATCGTAGCCATTGTATAATGGAACAAATGGCGATATTACAGGTTTTGTTTGCAATAGTCCCTTATCAGACGGTTGGGATGACAGGTACACTCACATGTAGAACCACATACTCTAGCCATCACACATAATCCATAGGGGACATGAATCCAAACTATATGTGTCTCTACACATAGCAGTTGCAATTACACAGAACAAAACACAATACAGGCCGTCTCCCCGAAGGTAGGGCAAATGGGCAATGCCCAAGTGGAGAATTCAATTATACCCCACTGTTGCCGCATAATTGGTGAATGGAGTAGCTGCACAGCTGATGTGCAAGTAATAAGTCACTCAGGAACACCAATTGGTGGCAGTAAACCACGTTACAGGTATCGACGTATATAAGGATGACTTGCCAGACATTCAAACCATATGCTCATACCATAGAACTGTTTAAACAGTGTAAGAGAGATAGTTACGAAAGTCCGGAACGATAACAAGGTATGTAGAACACTCGGTATGTAAGTGTATGTATAGCCTGTTTTGTATTAATTATGTTAGTGTATGTATAGCCTGTTTTGTATTAATTGAAAGTGTCCGCAATGCAGAAAGTGGGAAAAGGTATTATGTAGTGATGTCTTGCTGAGCATAGTAATGCTTGTAGAAGTTGTGTGTCCTGCAGTGGGCCACAAGGTAAACATCACAGACACCACAAGGGATGCTACATGAGGGCTTTAAACAGAACAATTCCACACCACCCGCCATCAGTGGTAGGGTATGTCCAACAAGTACGTGCAATAGCTGGGGATAGTATATGTTGCTATACCGTCACAGTAGGCATGTGTATGGGCATATAACGACAATGACATGTCGAAGGTGGTCCCACTGTGCAAGTATGCTTTGCATTATGGGATACTATGTAAAACATGTGTAATGCACAGTATTGTTGGTAGATATGTCAGATATTCTACACAGCATAACAGGCATATCATGCATACCAAAGGTATCATCTATCGTCATGTACAATATACAATAACAGGATACATATGGCTTGTAGTCACGGGACACTGTAATAGCATGATAGCTAATCTAAATGGAAGGGCTACTCAATTAACCATGCACAAAGGACATGTAATAGCTTCACAGGTTCATAGTGGGGTACTATGCAGTCTGGCAAGTCTGTGTAAGCACAACTACAATGTTCACACCATCAGCACCTCTCTAGGGTAGTGTCCTGTCTGTGAACAGCAGAGCCATGTGTTACCTGCACCTCTGCACAGTACAGTCACTGCAGTGATCCCTGGCATACATGTGTCTCCCATCCACCAAGTGAGGTATCACATGAACAGTGCTATTGAGTGTCCCTGCATGGTGTACATAGGAATCATGTTCCAAAGCATGGTGAGTGTTTGGTTTGGGAATGTAACCCTCAAGCACATCCCACTCATCGTTGCGTGTGTGCACATATCCATGAGCACGTTGCTCACAGTGGCTTTTGCTTATATTGCTTATGTGGAGTATATCCATGAATATTGTTGTGGACATGGGCCCTGTCTGTTCAGCAGAGGTCACCCCTGAGTATGTAGTATGCAAATGTGTACAGACGTGGTGTCCGTAGTTCTGCCGCATACTTCAACCGTCAGAGCTCAATAAACATCATGGCGTGTTAATGTTGTGGCATGTAAAGCCGTAGCTGTTGTGTAAGGTGCACCCTAAACGGGGTGTTGTACCCTTGAATGTGTGTATATGTCTGGAGTTCAGAGGTACAATGCGTGCCTATGTTCCAGCTACAAACCCAGTACAGATAAGTGTGGCCACGTAGAAGGATATCCACGCTACAGTGGCAATACGGTTATCAAAGGAGTGGGTGCGACATACGTTTGTACTACAAGCATGTACAATGAGACATGTATGTAGGGAACTACCACCTATGTGATAGTCAGGGGGTGAATGGTGTAATGCAAATGGGATGTTCATGCACCTTGTGTCATGCAGCTTGAGGCCATGATATTGATATCAGGTATCCGTCACAGTGACACCCTTATGGAGGGGGTCAGTATCAGCTGGAGGATCAATCATGGCACTTTGTATGCAGTTGTCTGTAAAGCTAGGCAGGGAAAGTCCCTCTGTGTTAGCCTGTACCTCAGGGAAGCATATACCGAACATGAGGGGCCCTATGACTGAGGACTGTGGTACGCCAAGTGTAACTGAAATACAGTAGGTACTATGGTATGCTACCCTCATTGTGTGTGTCCTGTCCGTGAACCACTTTGCATAACATCCTGAGACATAGGGGTCGATGTGCAGGTGGATGTGTATGTTGTCAATACCAGAATGGAGAACGGTGCTGCAAGGCAATGAGAGGACAATGTAGGCTGTGTGGTCCCCCTTACCATCATCAACTACCCTGGTAACTGTATGAAAGGTGTCCACCAGGTGTAGGAGCCATGCTCTGGCCCTAACAATTCCAACCTGGGTGGCATCAAAGGACCGGAGCCCACCAATGTCTCTGTGAATGACTTCCATGATGATGTGCCCCATAGCCTTGCAGAACAGTCCAGTCAGGTGTGTAGGGCAATAGTCCCCCTCATGCATTGTGGCACCACCTGTGTGGAGTGTGATAACTGTTGCTGTGTGCCATTCAGGGGCCACAATGTCTGACACAAGGCTATTACTGAATATGGTGGCCAAGTGGGGAGAAGTCGTTCAGAGGTTTGTGTAAATCACAGCCTGGGATGTTGGATGGTCACATGGGGCCAGTGTTCCAGGCCATATAGAGTGCAGGTTAGTACTGTGTAGGTGTGACCGTCTCCGCAATGTTCCTGCATGGATTGTGGACCTGTAGGGAGTGAGGGGGTGTAATGTTAGCATTGAACCCATCCGCCAGCATGTTGCCAACATCATCTGGTTCTGTAATGTTCCTGAGTATCTGTTGTATGTCAGAGCAGATGTGGTATTGCCATTGACTACTGAAATACCTCCATAATGCCTTGTGGTACACCCTGGAATGTGTTGCAGTAATGTTTACGTAGCTAGTTTCGGAGTATGTGATGAGGGATCCTGTAGCCCTACTGAGGCTGACCAGTGAGCTACCCCACCCATGGGATTGTACTCCACTTTGCAACAGCCTCCACCTGTTGTAAATTATGTCCATGGAACTGGACCCCCAGAGTGGCGTCCATTATCTGGTGGGTACCATCATGGCTCTGTGTGGAATAGCATGATCTATGCAGTCATTTAAGTGCTAATGAAGTGCACTGGTGTATGTTTCAGCGTTTGTATGTGCATTGTCCATCTGCACGGGTGTCATGACGTTAACTACTGCTGTCATAAGACGTCTGTAGTAGGCGTTGTAGTACTCTTGTACTGTGTATGCCGTGAAGGGTGTGGTGCCGGGGTGTGGATAACAAGGGTGATGAGCATATGTTTGGAATCCACCAATGAGGGGATTACCCCAGGTGTGGAACACCAGTCACATGTTGGTAGTGTCCATGTCAAGGATATTGTTGGTCTTGGAAGTGGTGTGTATGGGTTGATCCAGCCGAGTGGAGGTTATGAATCCCGGACAGCTTTGGACTAATGTGTCGGTACATGAGTGGCTATCCCAGTTAAGTGTGGGGTAGTGTCAGTCTCACATCAGTAGTGCCTGTCTGAGCCATACTGTCCAGTACACCAAGAAATGAGGTCTGGTAACCATGGGGTATGTTGTTGAATTCATATCTTGTTACAATGTGTATAGCAGTTCTGGCCACAGTTAGTTGCACGTGGAGCACCTCTGATGCATTGTGCTAAGTAATTAGCCAGGATGTGTGTGCAACATAGTGGAATATGGGAACACCTCAGCCATGGGTGTGCCGGTCCAGGTTACATGACTGAAAGGTATGGTCTGTGTATAACCTGTCATTGCAGGTGTGCTCTGCAGAGCCTAGAGGCAGGTCCCAGTCACTGCAGAGATATTGAAGTGGTCCATTATAAGGAGTGCCTTGCTTGCGTGCATCAGAGATGAAGATGTCAAGCATTGCGTCACATGACCCCATGTTCTGCTTGCCTGTTCCCGTTCTGGTGGTGAATGTTATTGGAAACTGTGCAAGACAGGCAGTATAGAAGCAGCAAGAGCCTTACATGTTATTTGTACTCCCAGGGCTGACAGGTGCAGGTCAGCTGTGCCAAAGCATCATGTTTTGTTGACCATGTCAGTCAAATCGGACAGATACCAGATGCCTGTGGAATGACAGCAGAAGCATAGGAAACTGTTGAAGTGAGACAGTCAGTCACTGTATAGTGGTATCAGGTCCAGATGAATGCATAATGCTCCCCAGGGCTTGGCCCATACCTTCAGGGCTACAAGACTGGTGAGCTATTGCATGTCCCTGCGCACATAGTCTGTGAAGTTGCATCTCAGGGCAGTCACACTAACATGGAGAATGACAGTCAAATTGTACCTGGTGAGGTGTGGCATGGGTGCATAGGTTATGTTGCAGAACCAGTTACCCGACAGCAAGATGTAAGCGACTATCACCTTGTGTAGCCTGCTGAGTGGAACATCAGTGTGACCACTTGCAGAGTCACCTATGACAGGTGTGTTGTGTATGTTATAACACCCTATTGGCTGTATGTGATGGGCACACATGAGTCTGTGGGCTATAAGTTATTGTTGCTGTGTTTGGTGATGGGGCTGCCTTTGGTGCCTACACAGAGTATGGAGAGGTACTGCACAAGTTGTACTCATATGTGTGGCCTGTGGTGGTGGAGATCTTGTGAGACTATGTGATGAGTGGGGTTTGTTGCGAATGTTACACATCCCCATATGATTGTCAGGTGCAGTCAGTGTTGATGACAGCATTACCCCCAGCAGGGCTGCATATGTGCATCTCACACAGGCTGTAGTGCCGTATGTTGGGAGGTGAGCATTGACTGTGTACATGAGACAATTGCTCTATTGCCACATGTATGACATATTCATCATATAGACAGGCAATAGCACTGGTACGTGACAGTTGGACATGCCTGTATATACAACCATGTCTCACAAGATACGTGAGTTACGTGTGTACAACAGCTGTTGTACTGTAAGCAAGCTGGAAATGTAAGGACAGACACTGTACTTGTGAGAAATGGTGTGGAATGGGTGCTGTATTAATCAGTAGCTCATGAAGTGCTCAAGTTATGAACAAGTGCTGAGCATGGAAATACAATACAGATAGGGTGTTGGATAATATCAACCCACAAGTGGTGACGACAGTCATAATTGTTGGCACTGCACTATAACCCTGCTGAGTATGGTCTGCAAGTCCATGAACCATTATCAATGTAGATGTTAGCAGTGCAGATGTACATGACAGTACGGATGTTTGACTACATATACCTTCGTATGTCACAGGAGTGTTCTACCAGTGGCCTGTTGACAGAATCAACATTACAAAAGGTGCCAGAGTGACATGTGCATATCACACCAGTGCCAGCTACAGTAAAACAGGGTTAATGTGTTGTACTCCACCCTCATTGTAGCCCATACCACACAGACAAATGTGAGGCATCTGTGTATGTAAGGATGTGAATGGCCATGACCTAGGAGCAATAGCTGTCTCAGTGTTGTGAACAATATACAGAATGGGCTTTGTGGGTGAGGTGTGTGACATATGTGAACATTCTGATGGATGATATCAGCATTGTCACCGCTAGGTGAATATCCCTGTACCCATTAACTACCACCTAGGCTGCAGTCAACATTATGGACACTGTGTAAGGGATGGTGCTGTGCAGTTCACCTCCCTGAGTTGGTGACATCTCCAGGCCCCTTATGTAGTCATACAAGGTACACATGTCATGACAGGGTGCCATCCATGAGCATGGAGAGCATTGGACAGGCATACACAGCACTCGGGTGACCAATATTGGATCACATACCACCTTTAAGGGGTATTGGCCATGCGTGGATGGGCGATAACAGCCTTCACAATCCTCACCTCCACTATGCAGCATGCTGTCTACCTTGCATAAAGACATGTGCTACACTATGATGTTGGACATGCTACATGTCCATATCCTGATCTGAAAGACATACGTCATGGACAGCCACCATCCTACTACTAGGATCGTCACATGCTGGACAGATCCCTGTGCCATACATGTGACATACTCCCGCCATACCATGCAACCCTGTCCATCAAAGCTGCACATGTCATCTCTGTCATACATGGTGTGATGACCGCATGGTAGATGTAGTATCAACTGTCTGGATCAGTGATGTGGCACTGATGCACCTCGCGGTAGCAAAATGGCTGTCAGATACAGCTAGGAAACCTTGCCCGTACATGCTATAGTTGATAACCATCCCTGCGAATGACGTCCGACTAGCCATTGTCCCATGTCTATCACATGTGCAACACAGGCGATCCATGGCAGGATGTTGAACAGCTGTACAGTGCCGTGTAGATGTATATGGCAAAACACATGCATGTAAAGGTTTCCATGTGTATGTGTGCATTGTCACTGCTCAAGTCCATTAAGGCAGTGTATGTGTTGATATGTGACATATACACAGCATCAAGGTCAACAGCATTACCGTGGACACATCCAGGCATGTGCTGATAGGTAAGAACACCAGTACAGGCAAACAGACATGCCCACATCAAGATAGCATTCGCATGGAGTATGAACAATGTAATGAGGTGCAACACATATATGGTGATGATATCCAATGAATAACGGGTGTTACATGTGTGTGACACAAACATGTCAGTCGTGTCAGTGTCATGATGATTTGCAGAGATAACTGTGCAGATGTACTAGATTTACTAGAAATGTATGACATAAAGGAGCTCTCTGAGCATGTAGCCCAGGCCGGTATGACCCTGACCTTGAGTAGCATCTTACCCTCACCAAGAATGATGCCACAATATGAAGACAAGATGATCAATTTCAACAATTGGCTTAAGTACTGGTGTCATTCAAAGGGGATCCAATGCCTGTCAGCTTGGGATGATATGCTCGACAAGCCACGATGCTTCGCTAGGGACGGCTTGCACCTGTCACCCCTGGGCTTTTGGATATTGGCAAAGGCTCTTGTTACCCCCATAGTGCCTTTTTTAGGCAAGGCTCAAAAGACAAACCCACCTCCATAGGTATCACAAGGGATAAGAAACTAAGAGTAATGCTACTCAACGCCAGAAGTCTAAACCTCAAGATGCATGCACTCAAAACTCTCCTTAGCATGGAGAACATCAATATCTGTGCAGTAACAGAAAATTGGTTCAGGGCTCCTGAGAGCACCCCAGCACTACCAGGTTATACCTCATGCCATGCTTTTCGGCCCCAAAACTTGGACCGAACCACAAAAGGAGGGGGAGTATCGATATTCATCAAAGATACCCACACCTCCACGTTGGTGGCAAAGCACGAAGCATCAGAGACTATCCATGTGCAACTAACAGTGAGTAAAACTGCCTTCCAGTTTATAGCCTGCTACAGACCACCCTCCCAAACCCAGGAACCCCACTCGGCCTTTCTGAGAACACTGGAAAATATGAAGGTCTCTCCAAACACCATTATATTGGGCGACTTCAACTACCCAAACATAGACTGGGAGCATTACTCTAGCTCCAACACCCTAGACCAAAGGTTCCTAGAATTTATAAACTCAAATGCTATGGAACAACTTGTTACCGCTCCCACAAGAGGGAAAACATACTGGACCTGATCATCACCAACATGGGGACTCTATGCTCCAGACCAGAAGTGTATCCCTCACTGGTAAGATCAGACCATAAACTAATCTCACTGGATATTCACATCCCGACCCCACCCCTGCCCAGAAAACCACAGTGAAAAACTTCTCTAAAGCAAATTTCACACTCCTCAAAACCGAGGTGGAATCCTTCAAAGTCCCGGCCTGTGGAAAATACGGCCCAGACCGCAGAATCCTTTATAAACGCATTCTATGAACACCTTCAGGAATGCATGGATCATCGATCCCAAATAAAACCAAGACCCAATCCTCCAAAGGCAGGCGTCCTGTCTGGTGGACCCCAACCATAAACAAACTATACAATAGAAGGAGGAAGCTACTAAATGATAGAGCAAAATCCCAAAGGGAAGGCATCACTGATCAGTATTAGCAAAAACTACGAGCACTCATAAAATTGTCTAAGGCCAGCTTGAGAGAAAAATTGCACAGGACACTAAGGATAATCACAAGGCTTTCTTTAGTTATGTTAGGAACCTGGGTGGTAATTCCCAGATATGCTCAGAATTAGTCCAAAATGACAAAAATACACTGAACCTACAGACATTGCCAACATCCTAGTTGACGGGTTCAGTGCAAACTTCTCCCCTCCCACCAAAGGGCAAATATCTATCCCAGCAGAGTGCTGCCCCTGACATCTCAGATGCTCAGGTAAGAGCCGCCCTCTCCAAAGCAAAAACACAGCATCAATGGGACCAGGCGGTGTCCCGGGCTGCGTCCTACATGAACTCCAAGAAGAGCTAAACCCAAACATAAAACTACTGTTCAATCTCAGCCTTACTACAGGATATGTGCCCAAAGAGTGGCGTGCAGCAACAGTGGTCCCTCTCCATAAAGGTGGTGCCTCAACGGATCCTGGAAACTATCGCCCCATAAGCCTGACTAGCTTGGTCTGCAAAGCTATGGAAAGGATCATCATGGACCTCATAAATAAAGATATTGGGGACCTACAGACACTGGATCCTACCCAGTTCGGCTTTGTTAAGGGCAGATCCTGCCTCTTAAACCTGGTTGATTTCTTTGAAACAGTCACCAAGGCCATTGGCGAGGGAAGGTGGTCCACACAGCCTACCTGGACCTCGCAAAGCCTTCGATACAATACCCCACTCGGGCATTATAGATAAGCTCACCAACTTAAATATAAACCCCTATGTCACTAGATGGATTGTAAACTGGCTCAAGGACAGAACCCACATTGTTAGAATTGCTGGAGCCATGTCAGACTGCAAACCAGTTACAAGTGGTGTCCCACAAGGCTCAGTCCTGGGACCTCTCTTGTTCGGTATATATTTCTCGGAGGTACAGGCCAACACGGAAGGACTGTGGCTGACCAAGTTCGCAGATGACTACAAACTGGGCGCCATAATCGACTCTCCAGCCGACACAAGCATCCTCCAAAGGGCCTCATAGAAACAGACAACTGGTGCCAGAGCCATGGCCTCATGCTAAATGCCAAAAGTGTATAGTCATCCCTTTGGCAAAACAAAGTGCCCACAAATTACGACATAGGTGGTAATCCATTAAGTACAGAAGAAATAATTAGGGACCTGGGGACCCAAGTTGATAGCAATCTCTCATTTGACAACCACGTGGCCAAAGTGGTTAGAAAAACATTTTATATAGCCCACCTAATCATGAAGGGATTCACATCTAGATCAGGGGAGGTCATCGTGCCTCTTTACTCATCCCTCATCAGGCCCATAATTGAGTACAATGCCCCTTTTGGGATGTACCTTACCAGACACCTGCAGCAACTGGAAAGACCCCAAAAGTACCTCACCAAGAGGATCAATGGGCTCAAACAGATGCCATATGCTGCCCGGTTAAAGAAACTCCAGCTCTACTCAGTGGCATACCGCCTGTTCAGAGGCGATCTGTGCCTGACATATAAAGCCATGTCCAACCCGGAATTAATGGACATGCTGCACCTCAGAAAATACAAATGCCATCGAGCTACGCACTCAAGAGACTTGAACCTCAGCACTGAAATAAATAGGACATGCTGGAGGGATAAATTCATAACCCAGAGGCTCCCTTCACTCTGGAATAAAATCCCAGTCCAGGTTAGGCAGAGTCCCTCATTGACTCTCTTCAAGAGGAATCTTGATGAGTGGATGGGAGATCGTAGGTTTACCCCGGGTATCACTTCTGTGTCACTGTTAGACAGAGGCACAGTATACTAACCTCGAAAAAGGGCATAGCAAAATAAATTTAAAATGGGTGGCGAAAGCCAAACACATTCTGGCTAGGCTTATAAATGCCCTAGGGCAGATAGCCTAGTATGAACCTATGAACCTATGAAAGTATGAACCTATGTGCAGCAGTATCTCTGTACATCTCTGATACTGTGACCTGTCACCATCATTATGTCTTACAGATAATGCCTCGTACATGCCTGCCAGTGTACAGCCACCAGGAGGATAATGTCCTCATCCCGTACCTCCACGAGAACTACGAGGTGCTGTTCAGCCATGTGCCACAGCATGCCCAGCAGCATGACAACCTGTGGCAGGATCTTCGCAGGAGGGTGAATGATGTGGGTGGCTATAACCGCACCTACCAGCAGGTGCGCAGACACTGCACGGACTTGATATGACATGCAAAACAGCATGCTACTGCAATCACCAGGGAACAAGGTGGAACAGGTGGTGGGCCACCAAACCATCCCCCACTCACACACACCAAGGAGCTACTGGCCAGTCTGAGGACACCCTCAGAACAGCATCCTCAAACACTAGCTGCCATCATGGAGGTCGGTGTCTCCCAACCAATGAGCCTGGAGTTGCCTGGTAAGTCACTACTGCACATATGGCTATTATATCCCATTTAGTTGCATGTGTCACTGTACATTATGTAATGTAACATCATATGCAAGGTATCTTTACGCACATGCTGCATACTACAGTATGCTACCCTGTGTATGCACACATGTGCATACTATATGCTATTGTACAGAAGAATGTGTTAACATGCAGAGTGCACCTTGTGGCTGTCATACAGTCATGGATAATGTTCAAATTGCTGTGTCACCCTATACAGGTACTTCTGGCATGCTGCACAGACATCAGTCCGTTGCAGGTGAGACTGTCATCAGTATCAGGCATGTTAAAGCATAGATCTATTCGCCATGTGGCCAGTTAACACCTGTACACATGATGTTCGGTCCAGTCATGATATACAGGTCGCATCACCCATCATTCACACTGGCTACCCATGTGTAATATATACAATTGAAATGATACACCGAAATGACACCACAGTATTCGTCATTGCTACATGTGTGGACAGCTGTGCATACAACGGTGGAGGTGTTGTACAATGTAGGCATATGTACTATACATTGGAACAACACGTGTGGTACGCAAACAGTACCACACAGTGAGCTGTGATATGGGCAGCCCACAGGAGTCACCATTGTGTTATATGCCCCTGCAATGGGTGCACACATTGTGATGTGCCATCTCACATGTCCCAGACACGTAGTGTTCTGGCTGCAATATTGTCACACTATCCCATAACCCATACCCCACATACCAAACATACAACCCGTTGTCTGCATAGCCCTGTGGATGGTGACATATCTGACATCTATGGGTGTATGTCATATGGGACAACACAGACATGTGAGATTGACGGCCATCACACACATTTGGCCAACAAATGTGCACACATGGCCATGGGGGATGGCCTGAGACACGTAGCCACACAGTAGATGTGATGTGTATACACCCTGTTGCACATTGTCCACACATGGTCCAATTATAGCCTTAGTTGACTGATTATACAGTTGATGTGGTACACTGGACATCCTAAAAGCCTGTGCACAGCTAGTGGAGGTGTCACTGAAGTCTACCATATAAGATGTGTTGAACATCACGACTGTGTCATAGCATGACAGTAGTCACCTCTACAGCTTCCACAGACATTGACACCACATCAGGCCACAGATACTGTACATTTTCCTTGCTGCTGTAGGACATCACCGTTAGCTGTGCACCTCGTGTGTGGTACATCAATGTCATGTGGGACATGGTGAATTGACAAGTCTGCTATGTGTGGATATGGTTGCCAGGCAGCTAAGACTCTGTAGTAGTTGTGCAGGGGTGTCATCTGTAGGTCCTCCAGTGACCTGTCACATGACACAGCATGGTTTGGTGTGTATACACCTCAGCATCGTGGGTCACATTCCACAGTTATGTCATGGGTATGCATGCAGTTATGGCTATGCAATGTGTACATATTATGCACTGTATAGCAATATAGATGCCTTATGATGCCATACAATGGCACAGTGTCTGTACCTCACACTGTATAGCAATGTAGACGGCTCATACTACCCTTCCATGCTCATGCACATTTGCTAAACATGCATTCTATCTGTAGGGCATACAGACAACACCGCAATGTGATGCCCATTACGACACTGTACATGTGTCAGGACACCATTGTGTCAGACATGTATGCATGTTAATGCACACGTCAGCAGATTACATGTCAAGGTCACGTCAGCCATGTGTACTGTTATCCTGTTCTGGTCCACATGGTGTATCACGGGGATTCATGCATACTACCATGATTGTGTGACCTGCATGGCTACTGATATAACTCCTGCTTGCTGTAGTGTGCAACCCAGGGAGGTATGCTAACTAACACTATTAATGTCTGAGCTGCATGCCGTCTGCTGTATCACAGGCATGCTGCATGCCGTCTGTCAAATCACATGCATGGTGCGTCTGTGTTTCTGTGTGTGTGTGTCTGTGTGTGTGTCTGTGTGTGTGTGTCTGTTGTAATTTAGAGTCTTTCTTTGCATTCACAGGTGATGTAGGTGCGTTACTCTCCTGTGGTCCATCTGATGTTAGTGTCCCCACAGATACTAGCAGTGATGAACATATGCATGAGGTACAGGCAGGGTTGTCAGGGGCAGAATCTGTGCCCATGGTTGCCATTCCAGCTATATCCCCCTCTTCCCCGCACACAGTTCTGCTGCCAACACATACCGCATTACCAATGGCCATAGAGGAAGGACAGTTAGCGTCTGTTAGTGTAGAACAGGAACGTGTGGTGGCTACAGAAGGTGTGTCTTCACACCATGGTGTCAGTGTAATGACTGCAGATGTGCCACACAGGCATGTGGCCAGTGCTGCTCGTAGGAGGACCTCTGGCAGACATGCACCTGCAGGACAAAGCGCAGCAGCTGGTATCACCAGATGCATGTTCCAGACTGTAATGGCGGCACAGGCATGTGCTGAATGGCAGAACAGAGAAGGGCAGAGGTTGCAGAGGGCTGCTATCTGTACTTTAAATTACAACATCCAGGCATTGGCAAATGCTCAACAGCAGATTGCTGATGTTCTGGACAGGCGATTGGGTGACATGGTTGGAATCCTTGACCATGGCATGGCAATCTGAGAGCGTGAGCTGTCTGTGCTGGAACATCTGGTAGGAGAGAGGCATATGCCATGTAGAAGTAGGCCAGCTACACCACCCAGTGCAGGTCAACGTGAGCGTGCCTCCTCACATGCCCGCTCCCATAGTGCCGGTAGCAGTAGCAGTGCAGCTGGTGCTGTGCTGTCCACACCTGGACACAGCAGGCCACGTGGACGTGGCCCTGGACATTCCCAGCGGGGACACGGTTCCAGTGGACATGTGTCATCGGACAGTAGCCAATCTGTACCTCCGCCTGGTAGTGCCCGTGCAACCCCTGGCAGGCACAGGTCATGTGGCCGTGGCCGGACACTGTGAGCTGTACAACCTGGTCTGCACAATCTGGAGCTGTCAATAATACCCCTGTGTAGGCCTCACAAAAGGCAGAACTATGTGCACACATACACGCACACAGCAAACACATCTGTAGGAAACCAGAACACCCACATGCATACTGAACAGACATGTCCAATCATATCACCGGCCCTTACCCACACACATGATGTCATCCATTGGTGCAGCCTATGCCCCCTGGCAAACATTATCACCCTGTGCATATGATGAAGCCTGTGCTGCATCCCTGTCATCCACATCATCGGTGCAGGGACATGCTCAAATGGTCTGATGCACAGGGTGAACGGAATACTGAGAGAAGTGTATATTACATTAGTTGTGTACTGTTAACACACACCAGACATACCATGTAGTACAGGTTTAGCAGGCATTGTTATATGTTCACAGTATGTGTCTCGGTAACAACAGTAACAGCATGTTGGTAATGATGCCCTGGTTCCCTCCTTATGGTCTACTTGCATGTGCCTACAGGTAGCAGTGTTTGCAGTCTCCCATGTGTAACTGTGGAGTACTCACAGGCACGTATGGCATATCAGCATGCTATATGTAGCCTCACCCTGACTGTTGGAAAGGCTAACATACCACAGATGTCCACACATATACTGATCCAGAGGCATGTGGGCAGTTTAATAGGCTACAGTGGCTAGAGACGTGATGTCCATACCAGGTCAGATCACAGGTATGTTGACATGGTGCAGGGGTTGTACACAGCGGTCTGACCAATGATAACGTTAGAGGCCACTTGATAGCATGAGGCCTCACTGTGTAGCAGTATTACCTTGTCACATTACAGAAACATGCCCACACTCACGGGGTCAACAACACTATAACACACACCCCATAGTGTTGAGGTGAAGACCCCTGCCTATGTGCTCATCACCCTCACAGTACTGTGCACCCACATGATGCGACACAGAGTAAGAACATGTACAGGTAGACAGTACGGCTGTGACCGATGGCATCAACAGGGTAGCAGACCGTATCACCATGAGGAGTTAGGGATCCTGTGTGTTCTGTATGGTAGCATACACCCTCACTCCATGCACCAGACAGCCATACATACATACACACACACACACACACACACACACACACACACACACACACACTGTGGAGACCACAAATGTCATACACATACAGATAGCTGATGTGTGTGATACACACACCACCCCTGCCTACGTCATGCTTTCCACACTGCAGTATGTACAGATCTCTACAGAAGTGTACAGGGGTGTGTAACAATTGGGATGTATTCCCCACCATATGTGGCATATATGGTCACACAAGCAAACACACATGGCAGTACTGTGAATGATACACCTGCTATATGATGATACATCTGACAGACAAGCAGCAGTATTGGCCGCATTATGTGTATCAACGCTATGTCCGGCAATTGTGCTGCTACATGCACATGGGAGGATGTAAGTGTTACAGGTGTTAAGTGATGTACAGTCAGTAACACCTGACCGCTGTGTAGGTTTTATGTCTTCACCATCAAGTAACAGTAACATAGCGTACTGTTTGCACATGTAATAGTAGGATGGCGTGTGACACACCTGTGAGCCGTCCCCGGCAAACATCCATCTGCACAGGTGGATCACCACTTTATGTACACATCCATCCATACCTGATGTACATCCTACCGTACTGTCAGTATGTCACCATATACAGGTGTCAATGATGGGGCTGCATTGCAACTGTATGTTGTAGTTAGGCACAGATGAGTTACATACATCACCTACTGCACATGCACGGTAGCTGCATGCGCACTACAAGTTGTGCATGTGTGTTGGTCCTACATGCCTGTCATGTAGCCATGTTTGTATATATTGCCATTGGTGGACATGTGTGATGACATACATAACACATGGACTGTTGTATGATAAGATGGGTGTCATGGGTAACTAGTACAGAGGGAATGTGTCCTTGGTCAACATTGCTACCTCATGTACTATTAGCATTCAACAGCCATGGAGCCATCTTCCATTTGCGTGCATGTGATTGCTGTAGCCACTTGTCTGCATGGAGGACAGCAAAAGCTATGCTATGTACATATGTGTTGTGTGTGTGGTCCATGCATACATCCACTGCGATTACATGTATGTCATATCCAAACATGTGTGTTCTTGGGTGTACAGCGACAGTCATCTGTCACAGCTGTGTAAGACCCAGGGCCCCTGGTATGTGTAGAGCTGACCTGGTTATTACAGTGGTATCATTGCACTGCATAACACATGATGGAACCCTGCCGGTACATGTGTAGTCTGCACAGTTGCTGTAGACCTATGTACAGTCCACTGGTCATGAGTCACACAGTGTTGTGGTAATGTATGGCTGTGTATTGCTGGTCCAATGACATGGTGATGTCTGAGGGCTACATTGTAGACTGCGGTGTGTACCTCTGTGATCTGCACCTGAGACATCTGTGATGGCTCCTGAGTGCGTACTGGTCAGTACATGTGAGTGGCCTTCTTGTACGTGGGGACAGTAACACCATACTGTGCCCTTCCATGTTTAGAATCCATGTGCACGCAAGATGGTCCTTTGCAACTGCTAAGTGCGTGAGCATGCCCAGTACGCCGGTGTGTAGATGGACACACAGTACATTCCAAACCGTGCCCTTCTGTGTTTAAAATACGTGTGCATGCAAGACGGCCCTTTGCAACTGCTAAGTGTGTGAGCATGCCCAGTACGCCGTTGTGTAGATGGACACACAGTACATTCCAAACTGTGCCCTTCCATGTTTAGAATCCGTGTGCATGCAAGACAGCACTTTGCAACTGCTAAGTGTGTGAGCATGCCCAGTACACCGTTGTGTAGATGGACACACAGTACATTCCAAACGGACGTGTGATACTAAGCGTGTGGGCATGCCCAGTGACACCTTGTGTCGGTGATGTGCCTCTGTGTATGGGCATGGCCATTGACATCCTGTATAGCGATGGTGGTCATCCAGGCAACAGATGTCCATTTACAACATCACGATGGATGCCTACATTGAACACACTGGTTGACTGTCTTGAAGGGTGTACTGTCTGTGGCGCGTCCCATATCTATGTAGTGTTGTTGTAGTGCTCCGTAGATATTCAGTTGCCCCAGTCACAGCACTGCCATGTGTGTGTGTACGTCTACCTTGGGACAGTAATATGCTTTCAGACTGCTCACTCTCTATACATTCCCTATCGGTGTACTTGCCTTTGCAGATGATGTCATCCACCTAGAAGTATGCCTCTGGGAGTGCTGTGTTCAGTAATCTCGGTAGCGTGTTCTGTAACTGCGTATTGCTGTAGTGTGATAAGATTGTTAGGTGTATGTTTAACTCCCAGCCCTGCCAGGTGTGTGTGTGTTTCCAGCTGCCTGGGGACAGACTAATGCTTTTAGATGGCTCACACCACATACATTCCCTATCAGCGTTTTTTTCCTTTGCGGATGATGTCACCCACCTAGAAGTATGCCTCTGGGAATGCTGTGTTCAGTAATCTCGGTAGCGCATTCTGTAACTGCATATTGCTTTAGTGTGATAAGGTAGTTAGGTATGTGTGTGTGTGTGTGTGTGTGTGTGTGTGTGCATGTGTTTCCAGCTGCCTGGCGACAGAGTAATGCTTTTAGATGGCTCACACCACATACATTCCCTATTGGCATCTTTGCCTTTGCGGATGATGTCACCCACCTAGAAGTATGCCTCTGGTAGTGCTGTGTTCAGTAATCTCGGTAGCGCGCTCTGTAACTACGTATTGCTGTAGTGTGATACGGTAGTTAGTTTTGTGTGTTCGACTCCCAGCCCTGCCAGGTGTGTGTGTGTTTCCAGCTGCCTGGGGACAGAGTAATGCTTTTAGATGGCTCACACCACATACATTCCCTATCGGCGTCTTTGCCTTTGCGGTTGATGTCACCCACCTAGAAGTATGCCTCTGGGAGTGCTGTGTTCAGTAGTCTAGGTAGCGCGTTCTGTAACTGCGTATTGCTGTAGTGTGATAAGGTAGTTAGGTGTGTGTTCGACTCCCAACCCTCCCAGGTGTGTGCCTGTGTGTGTGTGTTTCCAGCTGCCTTTAGATGTCTCACACCACATACATTCCCTATCGGTGTATTTTCCTTTGCGGATGATGTCACCCACCTAGAAGTATGCCTCTGGGAGTGCTGTGCTCAGTATTCTCGGTAGCGCTTTCTGTAACTGCGTATTGCTGTAGTGTGATAAGATAGTTAGGTGTGTGTGTTCGACTCCCAGGTGCGTGCCTGTGTGTGTTTCCAGCTGTCTGGGGACAGAGTAATGCTTTTAGATGGCTCACACCACATACATTCCCTATCAGCGGCTTTGCGGATGATGTCATCCACTTAGAAGTATGCCTGTGGGAGTGCAGTGATGCCTGAACTCGGTAGCGCGTTCTGTTACTGCATAATGCTGTAGTGTGGTAGACTAAACAGGTAGATGCTCGATTCCAGGGCATGGCAGGTGTGTGTTTGGCAGTTATACCGTATGTGTTGGTATCTGTGGGTGGCAAGCTGCAGGATGTGTCCAGTTTGTTTTGTTGCTGACCTATTTAATGTCCACAGCCCGCATATTCTGCCAAGACACTGGGTTGTCAACACATACAGTCACCAATAGATCTGGTGAGTAACTGTCAGCAGCCCTACTCTTACCCTTGCTATGGTCTGAACCGTGTGACGCAACATAACACACGTACCTTGATGTTAACAACACTACATCATGCAGGTGCCACATGTGGTTTCCTTTCCATCCCTGTCTAATGCATTGCTTTCATGTGGTTCGCTGTTGTGACATAAATGCCATATCTACATAGGTCTACATGTATATGTGTGCATGTATATATACATATATATATGTCCATGTATATATGTCTACAAATAATATATGTGATATATGTAGATGTAGAGGTGGACATATATGTGAACATATGTCTGAGGACTTCAGCACTATTGACTATTTGTGCCGGATGATCTGTACATTATAACCTGGGATCTATGTATATCTGCCATGCCGTGGTGTTAATGCAAATCATCTGTGGTGTGCAGGGCCACGGGTTGTAGTTGTGTAGACACCGGTTATTTTGTTGCTGGGAAGACCATGGGACATCGAATATGGTGATGATAAGGCACCTGTTGCCAGGTGTGTGTGGATCTGAGTGACACTGAGCAGTGGTTAATATGTTGGAGGTTCGGTATCGGTCATATAACTATTCATTAGAAGACTATACTATGCAGATGAGGTTGACTATGGTGTATCACATTTATTACCAGGGTATGCTGCAGGTCCATGGAGTGTATGTGTGTAGTCAGCCAGGTGCAGGTCTCGCATATAGTTGATAGCATGGGAGGGGAGGTCAGGCATACTGTACGTACATTGCAGAACTGTGCCTCGGGAGTGCTCCTGCCTTAGCAAACCTAAGCTAGAGGTGTGTCTATACCTGCCTGGTGACGTTGGGAGGGATGACAGCAGTGGTGAGGTAGTCAGGGTGTCCAGGCTGCACAAACAGGTGTTGATCAGCACAATCAGCTGATGACATGGCCAGCCCGCACATGAACAGTACACTAATGCGAGCAAGCAGCATACACACATGTTTCATCCACACTCTGCACCACCGGTATATACCTGCAGGGACATTTCACGACACAGTCCAACCAAATGACCCGGGCTGCAGCAGGCAACATATACCAACATGTGCAGGGGGCTGGGGCAGTGCGGATGTGTATGCTGCTGAACAACCCTTACTGGGGTGACATAAGACTTTATTGACCGAGGGTGACTTACCAGGGTCTACATGGGCTGGGGATGTTGGAGCACTATGGGGTGGACAGAGACCTCCTACAGCAGCTTGTTGACCTGTGCCTAACACATCACACAGGCCAAGGGGAACACATCACAGTGGATACCATGGGATGTGTTGTCCTAGGTGTATTAGCCACAGGTACCTCACACAGCACAACTGGGGATATCATGGGTATCTCACAGGCATCTGCATCCAGAGTATTGCACCACTTCACAGATGCCATGTCAACACATGCTAGTGAGCATGTACAGGTCCTCCACGTAAGTGATTAGTGGACCAGCACTATGAATCTGTTCCACCACATGGATGAGTACCCTGGGGTACTGGGTGCTATAGCCTACACATGTAGCACCACCCGGGGATCAGGGCCTACAGTCAGTGCAGGGGCATACCTTCCAACAGCTGGCCCTATGCGATGGCCAGGGCATGAGATTGAATGTGGGTGCTGTCTGCCCTGGAAGCTGTGATGTGTCCGATATATGGCGTCTGACACAGCTGTAGCACACCAATGCCTATGTGGACATCCCCTACAGTCTCCCAGTGGGGGATGCTAGGTAAACACTGGTGTAGTGGCTTATAACACCAATCAGCAATGCACACACACCTGAACACTCACACCATACTGAGGCGGATGCACAGGCAAGACATATACATGTGCATGTGTTTGGGATACTCGGTTCACAGTTCTGGTATCCGGACACATCTGTAGGGGCTCTGCAGTATTCACAAGCTACATGCATACATGTTGTTATGTTATTTGCTATGCTACACAATGTTAGCCTGCAGTAACAGTTGCAGCAGAAACAGCATGGGGCAGGGCCAAGCAGCCCAACACCACTGCCAAGGCCTGTACAGGCACAGTGTGACTTGGTAAAGGAACTAGCTGTGTAGGGCACAGTCAGTGACAGCCCGTGCACAGTATGACCTGCCCTTGGCAAAGAGGCAACACATGGCATATGCACTGACACAGTAGGTACCCACGGATTTCCCCTCGCTGACCCGCACACAGTACAATGGATGCCAAACATGACAGTACCTGTGCTCGGCTATGTATGGGAGGTGCACTGTGTGCATCCGACATAGGCAGCACTCCAGCACCATCCTCAAGTCCGTAACACAACCAGGGTATGTCTATTGACCTAACAAGTGGCAGTTGTATTAAAATGTGTACTTACCCATTGCTCTGGTATGTATGTGAGCATACCAGTGACTGTGGTGGCCAAATGATAGGGCAGCAGACAGTACACATCCATAGTGGCACCATGACCTCTGTAGCACATACGGGAGTCACAATGGTAGCCTGTAGTACACAGGGTGTCCTACCCACTGCAGATTATGGGCTGACCATCATGTGTGTCCATACAGCCCACACACGTTCCATGCAGCTGGACAGATGTGGACCAATACAGACAAATGATATACGATGGCTTATGGATATGCCCAATGACTGACCCCAACCCCGTATGACACACACAGATGACAGCAGGCCAGGCTGTTTGATGTAGGATGTGTAATAGGACGTCCAACTCCACTGTGCTGTTAATTAATGCTGGGAACTGACGTACCCTGGTATCCCTCCAACCAGCAATTTAGGTAGGTCCACACACTGACATGGAGTACCCGGCAGACCAGTACAGTAGCGGCAGATGTGTACAACTGTTGGCTTTGCCCCCGTCACACCTACACATGTGAGAGTCATGTGCACCACCCACAGTGCTGTGTAGGACTGTGGTTGCATGTCCCCCCACGCTATACAGACATGTAGCAACTGTCAATGCCACATGACTATTAGCTACCCTGCAAACAGAGCATGTCACCTGTCTGTATAGAACGGAGGGGTCAGCAACACAGTACTAACTATCTGGACATGTGACACATGCAATACAGTTGACCATACTTTGCATGCTCACACACATGACGGTATTGTCAGTCAACACATGCACAACAGTCATACTGGGCATGCTCACACACTGAAACACAGGACGGCCAGGCATGCACACACCAGTGGTCCGGACATATCTGCCAGTACATTGCTATGCTGTTGGATGTCTGCACTGTATTGTGTTTGCGGTCTATTATCTGTACATATGCCATGGTCTATTGTTCATTCACATGAGCTATGTGCGCAGGGTACGTCTACTGTCACGTGTATAGGGCGGTTCTTTGTTTGCGGACAGGCCGACGCCTTTGGATACAAACCGGGTAAGGCACACTCCAACAGGTGGGAGCTGTTGTGCACGGGTTTGCACAGTGTTAAGCACTGCTGACCTCTGGTCACAGCACCTTATACATGTTTCACTCCACATTTCTTTGACAGGGCACTAATGGCATACTGGTAGACAAACACGCTTACAGCCGCTTGCTCTCCGACATTTCCGCTTACATTTGTCACTCACGCTGGGTGTGTGCGATCCCTTGTGATGCGTATTACATCGGACTACATGACTACAGTATCGGGTATGTGTAACCATTTTGCGACGGCAGCCATTCGACTGTATGGACTCGGTGGCCTGTCCAGTGATGTAATCATATTATATGCGTGTTCCTCATACGATCTGCTCCCATCTGCCTGATACATGGGAACCGATACTCTGCAATGCTGACATGTGACTTGGGTTTGTTAACGCAGCTGTCTGCCTAGTCATGCTACCGCATACCAACTGCACATTGACCACCTTTCAGATTGCATGACGGGAGACTGTAGGAGTGACACCTTTCCCACTTTGCATGGGACAGTCCCTCATCACACATCACATGTGACAATACCAGAACTCTCCACCAATCGGGGACACATTTCTGCAGAATCAGGGACAGGTCATGAAAAACAGGGACACATTTACAAAAGTAGTGCTATTAACTTGACACATTGACAGAATCAGAGCATATGACATAATACACATATTCTGACGTAACAGTTGTTTATAACTCTTACTTATTGTCATTAGTCAGTAATTGTAATTCACCACCTTTCCTTCAACAGCCACTACATTTAGGAGGGATTAAGAGGGACACAGTTAGACTTTCAGTCAAACTCAGGGACGTACCTGACATTCAGGGACAGTTGAGTGGTATGGACAATACTCTAGCCATTGCAACTGTCCTGATTAGGGGACCTTCTCATGTTGTAGGTGTCTGTACTGGTTGCTTGTTACAGTTCTTGTATACCTGACACGCCGATATGTCATATGTAGTAGCATAAGCAACTATATTTCTGTACTATGCATGGTTGTAAGTATGTTCTGCCCTGGTACATCTGACAGTTCTACAGACCAGGTTCCACTTTGGGCGTTCAGACTGGTGGTGGCCCTATAGACCCTATATGTAGAGCTATCACATGTGTCGAGGCAACACATACCCACAGCATACCTCTCAACTGTCCCTGATTTTCAGGGCCGTCCCTGATTTTGAATCATATTTTAACTCTGTCCCTATTAATCCCTTCTAAAACTAGTGACATTTGGAGGAAAGGTGGTGAATTACATTTAATGAATACTGACAATAATTAAGAGTTACAAACTTCTTTTACTTCAGAAAATGTGTATTAATTCATATGCTCTGATTCTGTCAATGTTTCCAGTTAATAGCTCTAATATTTTAAATGTGTCCCTGATTGCCCTTGTGTTTTCTTGACTTATCCGTGATTCTGTTGAAATATGTCCCCAATTGGTTGAGAGGTCTGAGCCACAGCCAGTAGTACACGGACGACCTCCACGGTTTGCATACGTTAAGGTTATTCATGTAGCATTATAACTGATAATACTGTTTCCTATTACATGTAGCTGTTACTGATACAACAAATTGATGTCTGACACCACTACACACACTATATAGCCTCCATTCCCGAACTCACAGGCCCAGACCTCTCAACCAATTGGGGACATATTTCAACAGAATCAGGGACAAGTCAAGAAAAAACAGGGACAATCAGGGACACTTTTAAAATATTAGTGCTATTAACTTGATACATTGACAGAATCAGAGCATATGAATTAATACACATTTCCTGAAGTAAAAGAAGTTTGTAACTCTTAATTATTGTCATTATTCATTAAGTGTAATTCACCACCTTTCCTCCAAAAGTCACTAGTTTTAGGAGGGATTAAGAGGGACAGAGTTAAAATTTGGGTCGAAACAGGGACGTCCGAGAAAATCAGGGACAGTTGAGAGGTATGCACAGGCCATTTGCCATAACTGTCGTTTTGCAAGACACAACTGCCCAGACGGGTGTGTCCCTCGCAGGCGTACGGGTGTTTAACCTCTTCTATTATGCTATCATCTACCTGAAGTGGTCAGCAACTTATGCACTTTCCGTCAGTAGCAGAACTCACATACCAATGGGTGTGACTGAACACCATATCAGGAACAATGCATAACACCCTGCGGGACACATTTAGATGATTGGTTCTATTAACCAGATACATTCACAGTCACAGAGCATATGTATTCATTCATGTTTGTCGAGGTACATGCTGCTTATGACTCATACATGTTGTCATCTGTCATTACCTGTATTCCGCCACCTGTTCACCTAATATCAGTAGTTCTGGCAGTGTTTCTTTGGACATTGTTACATTCTGATACATAACTATGGACGTCCATGCTACTCGGGTACACGGCACTGTGTAGGTCTCTATGTTTTCCCCGATGGTTTACAAACTATCCGGTAGATGTGGTCTTCAGGTTTGGGAGGTGTAGGTGTATGCTATGCCCACATAGGAATATAAATGACTTCCACTGGGCGGGCATACTACATCTCTGCCAACCAGCACCTACACACTTAAGCCCATTAATGCATACCCATGGTTCACCTACCTGGCACCCCTCTACAGCAGTCATGACAAATACTTACTGCGAGCGCAGCTGGGGTATGAGCACACCACTACACATTGCCCACTCTCCCCATCTCGGGACACATGTCATACGTTTTGTCAACCCATGTATTATCACACTGGCACAACCTACTGTTCCATGTCCACCTACATCCTGCTCGTATTAGTGTCGGCAGATTCTTTCATACCTGACTTTTTGGGGTCCCTCAAGGGACACCGTTATCCATGTTTAAAGTATAGACCTTGCAGAACTCTCCCACTGGTCCTTTCCTACCGGTGTTTTGGACAGCGGCAGTGTATTGATCTGTATTGCCTGTCTGTATGTCTGTCTGGCCTAGCTGGGCGATGTGGGGGGTACAACGTTTCTTTATTGGACCTCCCAGTCACAAATGCCCGGGCTGTAAATATGTTACCCCTAACTGCTGTGAAGTAACCTATTTATGTGAATGTGCATATCTACACTGACATATAGTTTGTTTTGTGTGTATGTGTATATATATATATATATATATATATATATATATATATATATATATATATATATATATATATATTTATATATATATATATATATATATATATATATATATATATATATATATATATATATATATATATATATATATATATATATATATATATATATATATATATATATATATAGATATGTCAGTATGGATATATATGTGTATGTAAATTATAATAGCTATGTGTATATATACATTTTTATCTATATATACATCTGTGTGTCCGTTAACATATACATTTCCCAGACATGGACACTTACACATGCGTATTGGTTTTATCCCTGCTTCAACAGCATACTATTGCCTTAGTCATTCTGACACCGACACTTCACTCCGGTGAACTTGTGCTCAGTATATTGCACGTTATGCAGTGGACAGATGTCGCAGGTTTCTCATGTCTGGGGTGCCGCTGCTAGCTGGGTTGTGATAGTGTAATTTTACCTATTCCTCATATGCGCAGCCTATTATTCCTGCTACTGTGTTTGTTTCTGTACACATTCATATTATTACTGTTGATAGGATGTGTGTTTGTGTTACTGTGACTGTACGTCGGCAAATTATTGTCTTCATGTAGTTGTGTCTTTCTGCTTTTCCCGGTTTGGGGTTGTCACAGCAGAACTCCGTTCCGCTCATGGGTGGCTTACAGGTTTTACGTGCCATGCTGCCAGACCTGATGCACAACATCCAACAACGATGCGCCCATTCACACATGTCTCCACGCAAACAACGCTCTATCTGGGAATCGCAACTACGTACTAGCTAGAGTTACCACCTGTCCCACTTTGTGAGGGACAGTCCTTCTTTGGGCAGTTGTGTCCTGCGAAAATACTGAAAAAATGGCGGATGTCCTGAGATTTTTGTACGAAAATATTTCCTACGTTTTCTTTCAAAGTTTTATAAAACAGTTATTTTTTCTCTGAAACACCTAAATGTTATTTGAAGTAGCATAAGCAACTCAAATGCTACACGAATAAGCTTTTATTTTGGCAGAAAGGTGAAGTTCTATCATTTGTACTGGCCATGGATATGTTTTGTCCTGCAAATCTGACATTTCTACAGAAAATGTCCCACTTTGAGCATTTGAAAAGGTGGTAACCCTAGTACTAGCTGACCTCCACGGGCCGCTCCATTGCACCCGGCGCAACATATCCTATCACTCCTGTGTCCATACCACAGCCATGACACACCTTTACACATTGCCCTCTCATGAGCGTTGGGGCCCTACACACATTTTGTACCGCCTCGTGTATTCACAGGCTCACCATCCATTCATATTTGCACATACGTGCCTTTCCTGGTGTTATAGATTACGAACAATTTGCGAGTTACAAGTGTAGGTGGTCGCAACATGTCCTATATTCCGTCTGTTTACAATGTTGACGTAGCACTTCAACGATGTTATGGCCACTGGTATAGCCCTGCCTCTGGTGTGGAGAGCGGTGCTCTACTCATACTTGTGCAGCTTTATGTGACATACGCTGTGAGCACTTCATAATTCCTAACTTGCTCTGCATTCCCTTCACAACCCTTAGGTTTGCTTTCATCTTTCAGCATTCCTAACATATCTATCTATCTATATATATATATATATATATATATATATATATATATATATATATATATATATATATATATATATATATGTGTGTGTATATATAGATAGATATGTAGCTATATAATTGCATATTTCTGTTATGTCTGTGGATATTTCTCTATACACATATCTATCTAACTATATATATATATATATGAAAGTTACAGCTGTAGAAGACAACATACATTTGCTTTGGTAATAGCTGCGTACACCCACGCAGGCCCACTTGCATCTACTTATTCTGAGTTACATATGTTTATAGGCATGTCTTTAGGATTACATGTGCCTTATTCCTTATGACAGTACCACTTTGATGGAATCCGGTTAATGGACCTATGCGAACGCGGTCACCTTTACATGTATAACTGTTGGCTTTACAGCACAGAGGCATTCATTACACAATTAATATGTACTATAGTCGTACTTGCACCGGGAATGCCTTTACGTTGGGTGGATGCCACTACACTATTGACTACATTATTGGTGTTCTGGCTCATTTATATGTATATCCATGGTTCATAGCTACTCTAACATTTACACAGCAGGCATCCATTCTCCTGCTACTACAATTAGAACATTCCCTGTTTCCTACTGCTCTGGACCCGCATGTTTGATTGTCAGGGTTTGCGTGTGCTGATCCAGGTTTAGGCTCGGCCGACTGGTGACTAGCACTTCCCTGGTGGTGTTCAAAGATCAGATGTAGCATATGGACAGAGTTAGTCCAGAGTTTAACATTCTACCTGTGTTTACAGATGCAGGTGTTTGGACACCTCTGACCACATTATTGGGTCGGCGCTACATAATTTAGGGCGGGGAGTGGTTCCACTACATAATGCAGGTTGGGGGGGTGGTTTCCCTTCCCATTTGACTATTTCTTTCATTTATACATACAATGAATATTATTCTGGACATCTGTTATGAAATCACTACAGGTATGCAATAGTCTAGTTAACAGTTGGGACAGTTGGTTGGTGTACTTCTGTGTACAGACCTCTCTGATACTCGGGGACTCGTGTCTACAGTGACAGGGACAAGGCTATGACAACTCAGGGACAATCATGGACACTTCTACCATATTAGTACTATTAACTTGGAACATGTTGACAGATTCGTAATACTACTAATTGTTTGCAGTTAAATGCGTCTAGTACTCTTTATTGTTGTGAGTAGTCATTCTCATTCAACACCTTTCCCCCAAAGGACACTGGCTTTGTGAGTTTATAAGGGTCTGGCCAGTTATTGAGCGAATGCTCTGACCATTGGTATTGTTGACATTGTCATATGTACGGGTTGTGTTGTATTCCGGTGACTAGGGTTGGCACCTTTTCACATGGCCAAGATGGGACATTTTCGGAACACACCAGGTTTTACAAGCCGACACATACCCATGGTCAGTACAACGGATAGAACTTTACTTATTTGCCTACATAAAAGCCTATTGTTGTAGCGGTTTATTTGCTTATTCTGTTTTTTTGTAACATTTAGGTATTGTAGATACTGCAATAATTATTTTCTGCTACTATTACATAACATATGGGACATAATTATGTCCTACAATCCCAGGACATTTGCCTTTGAAATGTCTTTTGTCAGGACACAACTGTCCAATGATGGAATATCCCTCACAAAGCAGGACAGATGACAACCCTACTGCGGACACCAGATTGTTTGGGCCAACACATAGCCACGGTCACTGCAGGTTTAGAACAGTCATTTGTTTCCTAGCTGTAAGCCTTATACCTTTGGCACTTTTGTTGTTTGCCTATATTTTGTATGAATTACGTTTATTCTATCCTGACGTGACCGCTTTAGGCAACTGTTACATGCAGTATGGTGCATAGTTATTCCCTATGGTCACAAGACATTTGGCATTGTACCATTGTTGGTCAGGTCACACCTGCACACACATTAATTGTCCCTCACACAGTGGATCAGGGGTATCCTGTTTATGTCAGTGCCTTCATCACCCTTATATCATGTGCCACTATGCGAATGTGTGTGATATATTCTCCCGCTTATTCGTGTCGGGACACGTGCGTCACGGGCAGGTGTTTGATCCTGGGTAGTAGGTTATGCATGACCACTTAGGGCTGGACAGTGTCGTGCACCTCTAATGCACATTCCAACTTGTGACCAGATATCTACTGGACTGGACTTCGTGTCTTCCATTCTAATGTTTACACAGGTTACGTATCCCATGAGAGATATCCAAAAATTGGATCGATCCACAACAAGAGAAATAACTAACATCTTTTTGGCGATACAAAAATGTGCTGGGGGTTTTACATGCAAGGGATACATAGTGTGCAATCCTGCAACTGCCTAGGGTGACACTACCTACTACATATGCGTAGTGGTCACTATGTGTAGCTGTGGCTGCACCAAACCAGTAGGCCAAGTATGGCTGGATTTGCTGGACGTTCAGGTACGGGAGCGTGTTGTGTGATGTGGAGGGGATGCTGGGTAGTCAATTATGCATCCAGGTGTGTTGCATTTGTTATGGCCAGTTCCATCAGGACAAATCTGTGTGTATGTGCCGGTGACATGTCTATACATTTGTATCGCACATTTCAATATTCATATGTTTGTGGGATTGTGTTCTACAGTATGGCCTGTCTGGTTGTATTGCAGCTGTTTATACATGTGTTTGTGTTTCTTTCAGCTTCACACGCTGCTCCCTCATACAACTCTGGTTCACCTATTCTGCATACGACACAGTATCGCCTTGGAGGATTGTACCAGTACCCATCCCCCACACACACAGATTCCTCACACCCCATACATCACTGCTTTGGTTGTTGGCCCATGACACTGCCAGAGTAACACATTGAATACCCTACATGTGTCAGGTACCTGTATGGTTGTGTGGAATACCCTGCCATGTTTGCTTTCCACATGCTATACCTCACGCACATAGGTACACGCCCATACTTAACTTTCATTACATGATTGGTATACCCGGGTACTACCTGTTCAACTGTGACATATCCTGACAAGTTCAGCTTGTAACGCTGATTTCCGGATTTTGGCAGCCTACATGTTTCCTTATTGTTGTAGCTGTTTATATGCTCCTTCTGTTTCGTTTACATGCTTATTCTATTTCCTATCACATTTGGTATGTGAAATACGGACATACCTTTTGTATGTGACTATTACATGCCTTGTGGGATATGACATACAGTCGCTAGATATCTACATTTATTGTGTATTTTGTTATGGACACATCTGCTCAGCTGTATACCCTCCCTCACATTATGGGTCAGCTGGTGACCCTCACCATTGGGCTGGATGTACCTACTAGTGGCTCGCTAACATATGATGCATTTCACTTCCACTTGGTATAGCTATCTACACTGCTTTGGACTATGGCCACACGGTCTTCCATGTCATTTGTTCGCGGGATAGGGACCCGTTATTCCCTACCATGCATTTGTGTTTGCTTCTTCACTTTGTGTTCGCAGGAACTTTCTTGCATGCTTTGCATACGTTTCAGTATCCATGGAAACTGACAGATGTGATTACTATCTTGCAACTTGTTATATGCAAGCATTTTAGGTTGCACGTCGACAGCTGCCATTTCCATGCCTCCGTGCGGCACTTCGACATGCCCTATGCACTCACGCTCCTTTCCTGTGCACGTGGCTGTGGCGGCAGTGCACCTTCGTTAATATGCATTTGGTGCTACTGCGCCATCTTCACGCCGCACTGTCGGTGCAAGCGTACTGCCATCCTTGCGCTGAGCTTTATGAATCCCAGGGAATGTTTTTTTCAGTGAGCTAATCAGAGGAAGGGCAGTGAGCAAACTCAGATCTGTAATATATAACATTAAGTATCCTGTTTTTTGCTTATTTTTATGAGTTATTTATAGCACTTTTATTGTCTGCTGCATACTTTTCTAGCTAGTTTCACTGTGTGTGAGGAATTAACTGGAAAATGTCTACATTAATTAAGCATCTGTTTGGATTTTTGTTCTAATTTCCTGCCAAGGAGTGTATCATATAACTTGTTTGCAGTTAAAAGCTTTCTCTAGAGTCTCCTTACTCCTTTATCTGTTTACAATTTTCATTTAAAGGCTTGCTTCTGCTTTTCTGCTGTGATAGACATTTCTGCAGTTTTTTCTACCTAAGTAGTGTGGGTATTTGTAGCATTGTCCATATTCAGGCTTGTGTTTTGGGCCTAGTTTTTGTGGAGGCTGTGTGTCTAGGTGGCTTTGCAGTTGCTTGCCCCTACTGTAAATTTGATCTGGGACACTCCTTCCAGTCTAGTGTCATTACTTCATTCTACCTAATCCAGGGAGAACATTTGAGAAGGCCAACCCACTTAGTTTTTGCTCCTACTTTCCCCTTTCCACTTTACAAAAAAAAAATTCTAAGCTTGTTTCCTGCCTTTCGTGTAAGTCGTCTAGTCCAGACACAGATTTGCTGTATCCAGGACTGTTTGTAAGCTTCTGAGCCCCCAAGCCTTTCTGTGTTGAAGGGAAGCCTTCTAGTATAATTTTGTTTCTTAGAACTAGCCAGTTTTTTTAGTTTCAGCACTCAAATCTGTTTCTTTGAGCTTAGCACTTGTTCAAAACTCATTGTAAGCACTAAATAAGCTATAAATTGCTACAGCACTCAATTTTCCTCACTCCTCTAGAGGAAAACAGTTTTTAGTACTTAATAAATGAGCACCTATCCAGGCATGCCTAAGGGTCAGCTCCCGGGAATCTTGGCATATTGGGGCAATGCAGCAAGTGCCTCGTACACAGACAACCCTCTCCTCCTACCACCCAACACTACAACCTGTGAGAAATGCACTTATATAGCCAAACTGGAAGCAAAGCTCTCTTCACCTAAGACTGAACTAGACAGTCAAAAGGAGAAGGTAAACACTTGCACCACACCAGACCACACTCATCACATAGTCCCTCAAAACCTACACCACTAAAACACACACACAAAGAAACACAAAATGCACATCTACATTCACAGAGGCTCTCAATAAAAATCTACCTAAACAACAGGGACCTCCAAAGCAGAAATGCAAGCAACTTCCACCTCCCAACACAACCTAAATGACACACAGTCCACAAAATCAGTGTGCCACTCAACCACAGTCCATAAGACATAACAACGTACCCAACAATCTAGTCATAGTTGACTCTATAGTCAGGCACACTGATGTTCCACTCACCAGGCTAAACAAGGAGAAACTTACTGTCAGCTGCCTGTCAGGTGCCAGGATCTACTACATAATGCACCCACTCAGGTCACTCCACAAATACAAATATGACTCTATCATTGTCCATGTTGGTATGAATGCCCTGAGACGTACATCCCTGGACTACATGAAAAGAAACATGGAGGAGCTGTCTGATCTTGTAGCCCAGGCATGTATGACCCTAACCCTGAGTAGCATCCTGCCATCACCCAGAATGATACCACAGTACAAGGACAAAATGATTGACTCCAACAACTGGCTAAGCTTCTGGTGTCATTCTAGGGGGATCCAGTTTCTGTCTGCCTGGGATGACATGATCGACAAACCACAATGCTTTGCCAGAGATGGCCTGCACCTGTCACCCTTGGGATTCCGGATACTGGCCAAGGCTCTTGCCACCCTTGTAGTGCCTTTTTTAGGCAAGGTTCAAATGACAAATTCACCACTGTAACAGGTACAAGTAAGCAAAATCTGAGGGTAATGCTACACAATGCTAGAAGTCTAAACCTCAAAATGCACTCACTCGAGGCACTCCTTAAAATGGAGAACATCAACATCTGTGCAGTGACAGAGACCTGGTTCAAAGCTACAGAGAGCACCCCTGCATTACCAGGCTATAATTCATACCACACCTTTCGGCCACCTAACCTGGACCGACACACAAAAGGTGAAGGCATGTCCATATTCATTAAGGATATCCACACCTCCATGCTAGTTGCTCAGCATAATGCATCCGAGATTATCCAAGTGCAACTAACTCTGGGCAAGACCGCAATCCAAATTGTAGCTTGCTACTGATCCCCCACCATGCCCCAGGATTCCCACTCCTCATTTCTTGATACACTGGAAAATATTAGGGTACAACCTAATACCCTAATAATGGGCAATTTCAACTACCTCACCATTAACTGGGAAAACTACTCATGTACCAACTCTTGTGCTCAACGTTTACTGGAATTCATAAATTCCAGTGCCTTGGATCAACTTATCCACACCCCCAAAAAGGGCAGCAATATCCTAGTTGTGGTCATTACTAACATGAGCAACCGGTGTTCCACACCAGAGGTCAATTCCTCGTTGGTCAGATCTGACCACAAGCTAATCACCCTAGACATCCACATCCCACCCCCCCATTAGGGAAACCACTGTAAAAAATTTCTCCAAAGCCAACTTCATGCTTCTTAAGACAGAAGTGGCAAACTTCACGACACCCACGCTGATGGACAATAGAGGTGTGACTGCTGAATCCAACACAAATGCACTTTATAACTACTGACACAAGTGAATGGATTGTGCAATCCCTAACAGAACCAATATGCTATCCTCCAAAAAAAGGAAGCCAATTTGGTGGTCTCCTGCCATAAACAAAATCTACAACAGAAGAAAGAAACTGTTGCAAAAAAAGAGTAAAATCCCATGATTGGAGGAACTCCCTGGTCAGCCTCAGTAAAAAGCTGAGATCCCTCATAAAATCCTCCAAAGCTAATTATGTAAACAAAATCATCAGTGATTCTAAAGACAACCACAAAGCATTGTATAGCTATGTCAAGAATCTCAATGGCAACACTCAGATTTGCTCTGAGTTACAGCACAATGGCACTAAATATACAGAACCAACTGATATTGCCAACATTCTGGCACATAGGTTCAGTGATAACTTTACCCCCCTCTCATCCCCTAAAGGGCCCATCTCTATACCAAAAGAATGCAAAGTTCCTGTAATCACGGCTGCAGAGGTAAAAAACACACCCTCCAAAGCCAAGAACATAGCATCCATGGGACCTGACAACATCCCAGGCTGCATTCTACATGAACTACAGAACGAATTGCCACCCCACCTAAGCACCATGTTCAATCATAGCCTCACCTCAGGCTTTGTGCCCACTGAATGGTGCACAGCAATGATTATCCCACTCTACAAAGGGGGAGCCACCACAGACCCCGGGAACTACCACCCCATTAGCCTGATGATCCTGGTCTGCAAGTTTATGGAATGTATCATCATGGAACTTATAAACAATGACATTAGTAATCTCCAAACTCGGGACCCTTCCCAGTTCGGGTTTGTAAAAGGCAGATCATGTCTCCTAAACCTGATACACTTCTTTGAAGTGGTCAGCAAAGCTGTAGATGAGGGTAAGGTGGTTCACACAGTCTATCTAGATCTCTTCAAGGCTTTTGACACCATTCCCCACTCTGGAATTATAGATAAACTCACTAAACTAGGTATAAATCCCTATGTCACAAGATGGGTTGCCAATTGGCTCACTGACAGAACCCACACTGTGAAAGTAGTAGACTCCAAATGCAATTTCAGACCAGTGATGAGTGGAGTACCACAGGGTTCAGTCCTGGTTCCTCTCCTATTTGGTATCTACTTCTCTGAAGTTCAGGCTAACACAGAAGGTCTTTGGCTAACGAAGTTCGCAGATGACTGTAGACCATAGACAAAATATGCAGCCTCCATGGGACACAATAACATCCCAGGCTGCATCCTACATGAACTCAAGCAGGAACTTGCAGCAGTATTAGGCACCCTATTCAATCAAAGCCTAACTACCAGCTTTGTCCCAGCTAAGTGGAGGACAGCCACTGTCATCCCTTTACACAAAGGTGGAATGTCCACCGATCTGGGAAATTATAGACCCATTAGCCTAACTAGCCTGATCTGCAAGGCCATGGAATGGATTATCATTAGTGATGTGACATCCTCCAAGTGGGTCTCACCCAAACAAATGACTAGTGCCAGAAACATGGCCTCAAGCTGAATACAAAAAAAATGCATCATCATCCCCTTTGGGGAGAGTGATGTCCCCACAAATTATTGCATTAATAACAATGTCCTAAGCACACAGTCAGTTGTGAGGTATTTGGGTACCCAGACTGATTGCAACCTAACTTTTGACCTCCATGCTGTTTCCATTGTATGGAAAGCTTCCTACATGACCCACCTCATAAGTAAGGTTATCTCATCCAGGGACAAGGAGGTCATAACATCCCTGTATTCTTCCCTTATAAAGCCCATTACTGAGTACAATGCCCCATTTGGCATGTACCTCAAAAAGCACATGCAGTATCTGGAGAGTCCACAGAGGTTTGTCACCAGGAGAATCCAGGCCCTCAAACATCTGCCATACACAGATAGGCTAAAAGCCCTATCCCTCCACTCTGTGTCATACAGACTCCTCAGAGGGGACCTCTTTCTGCCATACAAGGCCATGTCTGACCCTTCCTTGATGGAGTTGCTGCATATCCGTAAGACAAATTAAACACATGCAACCTGCATGCAAGGGCTTAACCTGGTCTGTGACATGAATAGAAATTGTTTGTGGGATAGATTTGTGTCCCAAAGATGAGTCTGACTGTGGAATAGAGTCCCTCTCTATGTCATGCAGAGTACCTCTCTAGGCCTCTTTAAGAGGAACCTGGATGAATGGATGAGAAACAAAACATACACCCCTGGGATCCCACCTTTGTCTCTGCTAGACAGGGGAAACAGGTGCTCACATTGAAGGAACATGGGCAAAAGTCTTGGCTAGGTCTATAAGGGCCTCTGGACCAATAGCTTAGTATCACCCTATGAACCTATGAACCTACTACCATAGATGTTTGCTGTAATTATTTCAGACTGTCCTGCAATGCTGTCTGAAATTATTCCCTGTGAGTCTGAACTCTGTAGTTACTGTATTGATTGAGTATTGTCTTATTTCTTTATTAGTTGTTATTAAATATAGGTAAAGCTTGTAATTGTGTCTGGTCTGTATAGAACTAAGTAAGCTCTTAGGATATTCAGATGTGTATTCAGTGACACTGTATAGCCCACTCCAATAGGCTTGGTCTTGGTCACACTTACCATTTGGCGAATAGGCACATCACACAGTAGGATTCATCACCCTTTGGTAAGGGCCTTACAGTAGCTGATAAAGAGCTAGATTATGGCAGTCAGAACTACCTTTAAGTGTGGGGAAAAGGGGCCATAGCTGGTAAACCTGTACCAGCCTTTCCCAGGTGTGTGTGTGTATGTGTGTGTGTGCGTGTGTGTGTGTGTGTGTGTGTGTGTGTGTGTGTGTGTGTGTGTGTGTGTGTGTGTGTGTGTGTGTGTGTGTGTGTGTGTGTGTGTGTGTGTGTGATATTCATAAATCAAATCTCAAAGTGTGTATGTTAGCTATTTGGGCAGGGACACAAAGCACAGGTCAGACAGAGAGGGTGATGAATGTTTTGGCTTGGGCGCTCTGCTGAGATGTTAACCATATAGCTGTGCAAGTGGGGAGTCATATTGGAGATCTGGAGAGAGATAGGGAGAAACCAGCCCCAGACTGACTGTGATCTCTGTGTGCTCTGAAGAGTAATTGTACTTTACTGTGTGTGTATTTGTCATCCTCCCACTGTGTACATCCCTCACTGGTAGTAGTAGCGAGGATTGAGGCTCTTTGATTACCGGGCCAGTGTAGAGGTGTCACACTGACAGTACCTACTGGTGGATACAGCTGGCATATTACATCATGTACCATCCCTGAGCCCATCTCACTCTGCCAATGTCATACAGGATTATTTCACAGATTGTGCAGGTCTCCCTGACCATTCCTGATATATTCTGGCTAGGTCAGTGTGAACCCCACACCTGTATCTGAATGCCTGACACCTATGGTTCGCATACCTGGTGAACCCCTCCAGCAGGACAGCAGGTTTTATGTACTAGTAATGGGGGGATGCTAGCTCTGGCTCAGCAGCAGTGCATACATACTGAGCATGGAATGTAAGGGAATGGATACAGTACCAGATATTCATGTATCATTACTGTGTCCACAGGGGTCTGGCATGTCACAGACACATTCCTCAAACTCTGTGGACAACCATCATGTATCGTCCACCTGGTGTGCAGGAATACACATTTGTCTGGCAGGGGGGTCTACATCTATCAGGCTCATGTACCCATTTTGCAAACATCTGAGTACTGCAGATGTCAGACACCTATGAGGAGGTCAACCTACACCACATATGCACCACTCTCTGTTATTGTGTACCCCAGATGTTCCTGGAATGTCCACATGTACCTGTAGTAGTACTCACCTATTTGTCAGATGTAAGCTGGATGACGTTACAGTAATGTTGCCCATATGGCACACCTGGCGTTTGATGGACGTGATGTCTGTGGACACATAACAATACAGTCTGTCACAGCAGTCAGGCCATGTCTGGTAGTCCTGATACCATCTCAGGTTACTAGGCTATGGGCTGAGAGCATACATATGCCTAGCCCACACGTTAGCACATGCGTATGCAAGGCAGCAGCTGATGTCCCTGTCCACACATATGGTATCCCAAGGATGTATGTTCTGTTAACCAACCAGCTGACCAGGTTATACCTGCAAAGGTATAGGGTAGCTACCCTTTCCTGTTGTGGACAGGGTGCCCATTCCATCGCAGGTTGCTTGTGTGCAACACACATGTGAGCTGTTCACAAGGCAATTCAGGTCACTCACCAGGTTGTGTGTGTGTGTGTGTGTGTGTGTGTGTGTGTGTGTGTGTGTGTGTGTGTGTGTGTGTGTGTGTGTGTGTGTGTGTGTTATCACAGTGGAGCATGGCTTGCAGTTGTGCAGCAGTGACAGCAATTTGGGGTCTGTGATTGCTGTGCATGACATAACTCCTGAGGAGTATATATGACACCGTATAGGGTGGCATTATAGTCTAACACCAAGACAGGCCATTCAGCATCTACATTGGAAAGCATGTTCATAGTAATGTTAATTTCACATTTTTATATTAATGTTACTTTTATTTACTGATGTAGTTATTGACATTTGCAAGTAAGTTGTTTAGCACAGTGTGGCATGGTGCTCAGAAATGCTTAAATGAAATATGAGGTATATACAAGAGTCTAACAGCAGATCCTCACTGGCTGAATGGTTAGGGCACCGGCACTTGTACATTAGGTGCAAGGGTCGAATCATAACCATTCAGCTCTTTACACGTTATAGGGAAATGTTGTAAATGTTTTTGTTGTGTATATATCACAATATGTTAACTGTAGTGGTCCATCTTGACCAGAAGCCCATTTGCAGTGGAGACCCAAGTATAAAAGCCCCAGTTACACACAAGAGTCCAAAACTATTACAGTTACAGGAACAGATAATGTAGTTAAATGCATAAATTTAGGAGATATAAAAAATCGATGCACCTAATAATGAAGTAACATTACTGAACAATAAATTACAATACTGTTGTATATATCAAAGCAGTAATTAACTTGCTATGCAAAGCTAAGCCAAGAGCTAAATAACCAGACCTGGTAAGTTACAAACTCAGGACTCTCAGCACCAAAGTAAGAGAACTGCACCAGTATGCCAAATCAACTATGTGCATTTGGGGTTTATTTTAAAAAAATATGCAGTGCAATGATGTAACATTAGGGAAAAAACATCCACCTCCCAAGTATTGAACCCAAGACCCACTGCATTAACAGCAGAGGAACACAGCCCTAGGCCAAATCAGCTATGAGCTCTCAGTACTCATTCCTAAATTATAACTTTCAGTACAATGATGTAGCATTAGGGGAACAACTACACCCCTACCAGGCATTAACTGCAAGATCCTCTGAACCAGAGTCAGAGCAACATACCATTACTACAACTAAATTGTAGGGGAATTACCCCCATTCCTGTACATATATCATAAGTCACAGTGATGTAACAATAGGGATAACATACACCTCAATTAAATATAGAAACCTGAAACATCTGAACTAAAGCTTAGTGCAATACACCAGTAGGACATTGCACCTCTTGGGAATTACCAGTGTTTGTACCAAGACAGCCCAATTCCCTTTAACACAACTTCCACATATAATAGCATAAATGACAGCTTACTTGGGCCTGTGATGCAGACACTGACCCGGTATACAGTCAAATAAATGCTGATGGATGTATGGGATGCCCACGATATCAGGTAAATTTGACAATTGCACAGACTGTTGCAGAATGTCCACAGGTGTGTCACCTACTTATGGCATAGTTATCGTCAAACCTATTCTGTGTGCTGAAGTACTGGCAGGTCAGTGCAGATTGATCTTACAAATTCATGACAGACAGGTCAGTGTCACATGCTATGGACATCCAAACACACATGTCCATGCCAGTCCTGTGTAATGCACAGTATGCACGCTCATATATCCTGCAAATACACCTCCCATAATAATGACTTAGTAGAGCTATCTGTTAGATTCCTAGCATGTCTCACATCAGGACACCCACAGTCCAGGATCATAGTCCAGTGCATTGCACATTTACATGATTATCAATACAACATAGAAATAAATGAGTCCTGCAATGTCCAGCAGAAATGGTTGCTGATAACAAAGTCACTGCCACCCACAGGAGCACATCAAAGGCTGTGAGGATGGGATACATGTCACAAATATGCATGTGTCCTAAATGTCCCCTACCACTCACTGGAGGGCACTACTACTTAACATATGTACCAGAGGCTCATACAACACCTGGATTGTTATGGGTACACACACCCTGGCCATGCTGTGACACAAGAGCTGACACTGACCCCTCACTGACATATAAAGCATGCAGATCCCCCAATGTCATCACACTCCCCATTAGGAGTCCTGGCCAGAATCCAGCAGCTGTGGCCTGCTACACATGCATCAGTCTGTCCAGCTAACTGCTACAGACCTAACATACCTCCCAAATACCTACAGCAGGAGTTGGTGGAGGAATTCTCAGGTGACAGGGACAAGTGTCACAGTTTCTCCCTACAAACATACACAGCCGATACACCAGCATCAACTGCAGCAGCATGCACATCCAGATAGAAAGGATGTATGACACACACATCTGCCTGTCAGCTCACTGACCCAAACACGCATTGTTAAAAAGTACAATGCTACAGAATCTGAAGATCTGTTAACAATGGTCACGCATACAGTGAAGCACTGTGGAAACAACATATTAATCCATACATTGGACAGTATCTCTACATACACTTTATGCTGCTGTAGCTCCCGCACCTCAATAATATCCTACTCACAGGTCAGGAAAAGGGGGGAAGCCTAATGGAAGCCCTTAATTATAGCACTATGTAACCATGCCATTGGCTAATAATAACGCAGCCCAGCTGTTCAGGATGGTAGTAGCAAGTGGGAATCACTGATTGCTGCACAGGCAATCACCTGTTCCTGAGCATTACCTATAAAAGACAAGCAGCTGCCTATGGTAAACAGCTCTGACACCTTCTTCTTGAAGACAGGCTGTCATTTCCTGGGAGACCACCACTTGATTTCTTCCACAAAGGAGTACTGCAGTATACCAGGTATGTCATACAATTACACATGGAATTGAATGCAGATGGAGGATGCAGTCATGGGATATGAGAACACTGGAAAATATGAAGGTCTCTCCAAACACCATTATATTGGGCGACTTCAACTACCCAAACATAGACTGGGAGCATTACTCTAGCTCCAACACCCTAGACCAAAGGTTCCTAGAATTTATAAACTCAAATGCTATGGAACAACTTGTTACCATGCCCACAAGAGGAGAAAACATACAGGACCTGATCATCACCAATATGGGGACTCTATGCTCCAGACCAGAAGTGTATCCCTCACTGGTAAGATCAGACCATAAACTAATCTCACTGGATATTCACATCCCGACCCCACCCCCTGCCCAGAAAACCACAGTGAAAAACTTCTCTAAAGCAAATTTCACACTCCTCAAAACCGAGGTGGATTCCTTCAAAGCCCCCAGGCCTGTGGAAAATATGGCCCAGACCGCAGAATCCTTTATAAACGCATTCTATGAACACCTTCAGGAATGCATGGATCATGCGATCCCAAATAAAACCAAGACCCAATCCTCCAAAGGCAGACGTCTTGTCTGGCGGACCCCAGCCATAAACAAACTATACAATAGAAGGAGGAAGCTACTAAATGATAGAGCAAAATCCCAAAAGGGAAGGCATCACTGATCAGTATTAGCAAAAAACTATGGGCACTCATAAAATTGTCTAAGGCCAGCTTCGAGAGAAAAATTGCACATGACACTAAGGAAAATCACAAGGCTTTCTTTAGTTATGTTAGGAACCTGGGTGGTAATTCCCAGATATGCTCAGAATTAGTCCAAAATGACAAAAAATACACTGAACCCACAGACATTGCCAACATCCTAGCTGACAGGTTCAGTGCAAACCCCCCCCCTCCCCCCCAAAAGGGCAAATATCTATCCCAGCAGAGTGCTGCCCCCTGACATCTCAGATGCTCAGGTAAGAGCCGCCCTCTCCAAAGCAAAAAACACAGCATCAATGGGACCAGACGGTGTCCCGGGCTGTGTCCTACATGAACTCCAAGAAGAGCTAAACCCAAACATAAAACTACTGTTCAATCTCAGCCTTACTACAGGATATATGCCCAAAGAGTGGTGTACAGCAACAGTGGTCCCTCTCCATAAAGGTGGTGCCTCAACGGATCCCGGAAACTATCGCCCCATAAGCCTGACTAGCTTGGTCTGCAAAGCTATGGAAAGGATCATCATGGACCTCATAAATAAAGATATTGGGGACCTACAGACACTGGATCCTACCCAGTTCGGCTTTGTTAAGGGCAGATCCTGCCTCTTAAACCTGGTTGATTTCTTTGAAACAGTCACCAAGGCCATTGACAAGGGGAAGGTGGTCCACACAGCCTACCTGGACCTCGCAAAAGCCTTCGATACAATACCCCACTCGGGCATTATAGATAAGCTCACCAGCTTAAATATAAACCCCTATGTCACTAGATGGATTGCAAACTGGCTCAAGGACAGAACCCACATGGTTAAAATTGCTGGAGCCATGTCAGACTCCAAACCAGTTACAAGTGGTGTCCCACAAGGCTCAGTCCTGGGACCTCTCTTGTTCGGTATATATTTCTCGGAGGTACTGGCCAACACGGAAGGACTGTGGCTGACCAAGTTTGCAGATGACTGCAAACTGGGTGCCATAATCGACTCTCCAGCTGACACAAGCATCCTCCAAAAGGGCCTCATAGAAACAGACAACTGGTGCCAGAGCCATGGCCTTAAGCTAAATGCCAAAAAGTGTATAGTCATCCCCTTTGACAAAAACAAAGTGCCCACAAATTACCACATAGGTGGTAATCCATTAAGTACAGAAGAGGTAATTAGGGACCTGGGGATCCAAGTTGATAGCAATCTCTCATTTGACAACCACGTAGCCAAAGTGGTTAGAAAAACATTTTATATAGCCCACCTAATCATGAAGGGATTCACATCTAGATCAGGTGAGGTCATTGTGCCTCTTTACTCATTCAATCAGGCCCATAATTGAGTACAATGCCCCTTTTGGGATGTACCTTACCAGACACCTGCAGCAACTGGAAAGACCCCAAAAGTACCTCACCAAGAGGATCAAAGAGCTCAAACAGATGCCATATGCTGCCCGGTTAAAGAAACTCCAGCTCTACTCAGTGGCATACCACCTGTTCAGAGGCGATCTGTGCCTGACGTATAAAGCCATGTCCAACCCGGAATTAATGGACATGCTGCACCTCAGAAAATCCAAATCCCATTGAGCTACGAGCTCGAGAGACTTGAACCTCAGCACTGAAATAAATAGGACATGCTGGAGGGACAGATTCATAACCCAGAGGCTCCCTTCACTCTGGAATAAAATCCCAGTCCAGGTTAGGCAGAGTCCCTCATTGACTCTCTTCAAGAGGAGTCTTGATGAGTGGATGGGAGATCGTAGGTTTACCCCGGGTATCACTTCTGTGTCACTGTTAGACAGAGGCACAGTATACTAACCTCGAAAAAGAGCATAGCAAAATAAATTTAAAATGGGTGGCGAAAGCCAAACACATTCTGGCTAGGCTTATAAATGCCCTAGGGCAGATAGCCTAGTATGAACCTATGAACCTATATATGAATCTCAAAAGTAGGTTTCAACAACAAGTAATGTAATGACATGCATGTTACTGTCATTCTGCTGTCCAGCACTTATGGCCATCACATATGGCTCTGTCAACACTGACATATATTACACCTCTGGCCCCTGAGTCACCACAGCAGTGGTCAGCTCACATATCACTGATACTGGAATGTTTGTTGTATAATAGTGACAATAAGTAGTGGTCGATA